>NC_136942.1:15849950-15984950 GCF_949987615.1 Pollachius pollachius | reverse complement strand
CCCAAAAGGCCGGCCACTTCCCACCAGCCGGTGTTTATCTCTACCTTTGTGCAGTTCAACCCTGTATGTTCAACCCTGTATCCACCCACATCTTCTGGTTCCTACTAGGAGGTCCTTTGATCGAGAGCCTCTGGTTGGGTGTGAGGCTGTAGGACATAGCACTCTAGAGCTACAGAAGCCCAGGCTGTACAGCTGTACAGGATGCAGACATCAGCAAAGTGGAAGGATGTCACCTTTTCGGTCTCGTTTAATCCGACGCCCCACATTATTATCGGCCGTGACGTACATTGCGATGGAGATATTACACGACAGATAATACATTTTCCCTCCACTTCTCTCTCGCTGCACTTGTTATCAGTCAGAATCCGATTGCTTGTGTCAAAGTGTTTGCTGGTGACTCACTCAACCTAAATCCCCTCTTTAAAAAATACGATCCAACTGATGATTCCCTGGTGGTTGAGTGTAGTTGGACGGACCTCACAAGTATGTCACAGTATTTAATTGGTGTCCTGTGTGACTCACTCTCCCTGGCCAGAGATGGCCATGGTGGGTGCTTTCTGGAGAACAGACTTTGGTTGATTTTTAATTAGATAAGTTACTGGTGCCTGGCTAGTGGACTATGTGATGCTGTAATCCTACTAGAGCCGTGGCTAACTCTCACTCAATTCCATTGGCGAGCAGAGACCAGAGAAAGAGTGGTTTCTAAATGAAGTCGTTTCTTTCTCTCTTGCTTTTCTTTCTTGCTGCCAACATGTTCAAAAGTGTTTGTTGGATAATCATAATTTCAACACCTGGTCGGTACAATTGTTTTGATGTATTAAAAAATTGGATGTTTGTTTCTGATGTCTCACAGGTACAGGTGGGCACCTCTCATCAGGACCAAAGGGTGGTGGGGTATCTCACCTCTACACATCTCCACGCCATAGAAGGTACCTTTCAGACGATTTCTCTTGCTTTCTCTCTCACCCTCGCTCGCACTCTCGCTTTCTCTCTAGCTCAGGGTCATTCCCTCTCGCCTATATAAAAATGTACCAGCGTCCAAACCCAGAATGGGGGGCATTGTTGTTCCGTCCTACAGCCAACAGCGGGGTGTCGTGGCAGAGGTGAATGGTGGTCCGTGTAAAAAGGAGGAACAGGCATTGGGGGGACCAGGGGGATGTTTTGATGACATAATGTGTGCCATTGGGACTGATCCGTCTCTAAAGATGAAACAGACGTCTCCGTACACCGCTCCCTGATTCTCCTCGACGTATTCCTGATCGCACAAACAAGTTGCTTGCACGAATCCACCATTGTCACAGCCACTTGGCTTGCGTTCGAAGAGTGGTATGAATGTGCAAGGCCAGAAAAAGCAACTCAGCATTTAGTTCTCCCTCCATTATTGTCAGAAAGCGATGGTGCTGCCCTGTTGTGCTACACGTTACATCTCTGATTCCGGTATGCTTTGTACAAGCTCAAAAGGGGCTGGCATCGTTTGGTTCTGTGTAAAAAAACAAACCCATAATAATGACAGGTGTGGAAATATTGCTGTCCCTATCCCTGGCTCTCTCTCTCTCTCTCTCTCTCTCTCTCTCTCTCTAGCTCGCTTTTGTTCTCTTTCTCTCTTCTTTGGGAACAAATCTACCCTCAGACTTATGCAAAGAAACAGAACCTCAATTAATGAAAGCATGCGTAACTTAAATCGTTGAAAGCAAGGACAGGAACATGCATACAGGACCAAATGTATATCGCCCTATCTGCCCACAAAAACAACATAGAGCAGACAAAGCTGCTTGCTCAAGCAGTCTAAAATGTATTGATACGGTATTGCTGCTGGCAGCAGAAGCAAGCTCATGCCTTGTTTATATCGAGCAATCCATCTCAGCCTGCATTGTGTGTGTGTGTGTGTCTGTGTCTGTGTGTGTGTGTGTGTGTGTGTTGGCGTTTGTATGTGTGTGTGTGTGTGTGTGTGTCGGCGTGTGTGTGTGGGTTTGTGAGTGTGTGACTGTAGAGTATCTTGATGCTCCTCCCTAGCCAGAAAAAAAAAGCCAGATCATAAGATAAATGACCAAATCAACACCCCTGAGCACTGGCCTCGCGTTCCCATAGCGACCAGCTCAAGCTATTGGAGGCGTCACAGCCCTATTTAAAGCCCCCGGTCGATGCTCCCCTCATTTTTTACCCGAGACCACGTCTCTAACCCACCTCCCGAGCTATTTCTGTGCCCTCCTCCTATGCTCCAGTGACTCTGTTGGCGTGGGTCTAAAAATAGGAGTACATGGGCTATTTGTGATACATCAAAGTAACCAGGGGTAAGGGGCATAGGCAAGGGAGAGAGAGGGATTGAGAGAGAGCGAAACAGAGAGAGAGAGAGGGAGAGGGAGGGGCGTGACTGGGAGAGATAAAGAGAGCAACCTCATTCTTGTATGACTGAAATTACTTTTTGCCTGTGTGAGTGTGAGTGCACCGACTATGTCCTGATGACGTATTATATAATTAGTGAACACATAATGACTCGACTGACGGTCATGCATCTCTTTTATTAACACACACACCAAACAGGTTTGGTTTGCCTGCTATTATTGGCTATTTCTAAAGGTTACGATATACGAGTCAACGCTAAGGTATACAGTATGTGTAATATTGACTTTGCTTTGTAGATGATCAAACACATGGCCCACACGTATGACAAACAGAGACACATGGACATAGCCACCGACACACACTTTGAGCTTATCGCACTGGAGATGAAGTGGAGAGCCATGCCAGCTTAATCCCATGCCACATACACTTCCAACAATATTCTCAACCCCTCTCCTTTCATTCTTTCATTGGCACCCTCTCCTCTACAATGCTGTTTCTCTTTCACACTTCCTCACCCACTCTCTTTATCTCGCTCAGTCTCTCTCATCTGCTTTACCCTCTTGTTCTACTTCTGTTATCACCCATTGGCAAACTTGCAGTACCCTCTCTCTCTCTGTCTGTCTGTCTGTCTGTCTCTCTCTCTCTCTCTCTCTCTCTCTCTCTCTCTCTCTCTATCACGTTTAGATGATCCTTTTCTTATCTGCACTTCCTCCATTACTTCCATTCTTCCATTCAAGTATTTAATATCTCATTATTCGGTTTTATCTGCCCTGAACACTCTAATTTTCTCTTAAGCACTTTCAGCTTCTTACTCATCTAATCTCGCTCTATTTTTACCTCTCTCATATCTCCTTTCTTCTTTTTTCTATTTAGAATTGATAAAAACTGAGAGACAAATGTGTTTTTGTGTGTTTGTATGCGTTCATAATTTGATCCTCTCTCTCTCCAGACCTATACATCAACCTCCTTTTTCAAAACCTAAACCAACACACACACGCACACACACACACACACACACACACACACACACACCCACACAGACAAACACACAAACACATGCGTGCGCGCTGACGTGTGTCTGTCCTGTGCGTCCCTCAGGCGATGCATCGGTGCGCTGCGAGCAGCTCGATCTCCTGCTCCAGTGGGGGGCGGAGTTTCGGCAGTCCTCGTTTCGCTCAGGGGAGGGGGAGAAAGTCCTGGAAGACCTGGTGGCCTTTGACGTCATCCTGGGGGACCTGAACTTTGACAACTGCTCTTCAGGTAATAGCCAGCCAGAACACTCAAGCTCGTCACTATATGATAGCATAATGATCGTTAACAAGCATAACAAAAGTTAGTTCCAAACAAGTGATTTGTTTGGACGAGGCATTCTATGAGTGCTGATATAGAGAACAACTGCACCGGGAATTAGCAATATACATGTATTGTTTGCCTTGACAGGGTTGCTAATAACCGTTAATTACATTGACAATCATAAGTGATTCCTATTAACTCCTCAGAATCACACATGCCACCAAAGCGATAATAAAAAATAAATAAAAAATAAATGTACATGATACAAAGCAGCTCAATAGAAGTAAATGGTATTTTTCTCAAAGGCTTGTGTGTGTCTGTGTGTGTGCGTGCGTGCGTGTGTTTGGGTCTTCCAGAGGACAAGTTGGAGCAGCAGCACGCCCTCTTCACTCAGTACAAGGACCCCTGTCGCCTGGGGCCCGGAGAGGACAAACCATGGGCCCTGGGTAAGTTTGATCAAGGCTTTACTGGAGGCTAAGCGCACGTTAACTGCGTTGACGCACCTCAAATTTGCTAGGGGGTTTGTTTTACCGACCGTAGTAAATTCAAAGTAGCGCGGCATTATCAATCAGTATTTACGGTGTCTGTGACCAAACACATCGTCTCTTGCGGCAGCCGGGTTTGCGACAGAGCCGTAGAATTGAGCTCACTCTTGTTAGCCAACTCTATCTGTTAAAGGTTGACTAGCGTCTAGTGTCTTGATCCTATCAAATAGATACACATTGATTTCTTGCCGATGCCAGCAAAAGATCTCGATCTCATAGTGAATGCAAAAAAAACAAAAGAAGTAAAGATTTTTTACGAACTTTAAAAGGCTAATAATGTGATACTCTACAAGATACGGTTGCTGTAGCCCGCTTTTCTTCGTTTTGAATGTTGTTTTGCAGTGGTGAGGTATTGAGTGATGAAGGAATCCTGGAGATCACAGAGAGAGGAAGGGACAGAGTGAGGGCAAACTGAGAGAGGAGGAACAGAGAGGGGAGAGACAGACAGAGGACAAATGGAGAGAGAAGAGAGAGGAGGAACAGATAGAGGAGAGACAGATGAAAGACGGTGAGAGGAGAGATAGAAAGAGGGAATTTTGAGAGGAGAGACAGAAGGGGAACAGAGAGAGGACAAACAGACGAACCTGAGCCACAATGTGTAAACTGCTGCTGCTCCTACAGTTTTTACAATATATAGACATATGTCACTTAAATTTAAATATCTAGGCGATGTGATGTAAAAGGCTTTAAGCTTTATAATTTTGTCTAGAGTCATGCTCCCCACCCATATACATTGCGAAATATTCAGACTTGTACTCTAGATGCTGTTCTTAATTTCACAATTTGCATTACTGGTTGTTTGTCCTACATTCCACAAACGAATAAATAAATATTGTCAACATATCACTTACATTTACTTTTAGGGCATTAAGGAGACACTTTTATCTAAAGCGACTTACAATAGTAGTAGGAAATTTAGTAGTAGAAGTAAATTTGTCAGAAGATAGAGAAAGAACAATATATCGCTGTCAGTACAATAAGGACGTTCATAGAACATAAGTGCCAAGTTATGGAGTGAGGTCCAAACATTGCATCTTGGCTCTCTGGTCTATTTGGGACAATGGACTGGATACTTTCCCCTTTAGTACAATCCTAGCTTCTACACTAACCTTGATCAAAGAATTCTCCTCTTCTTTTTACTAATACACACCTGAGTGAGATCACACGCAAACACACACATTCACAACACACACACACATAGACACTTCCTCCAGGTCATTAATATTGTGAAAGAGCATAATCATTTTAATCAGAAGTGTCATCAAAACAAAACGATACACAAACAGCAGGATAAACGGACACACAGAGACAGTGTACTGATGTACAGGGTAGAAGGGTTGACACAGAAAGGGCCAGAGTTGTAAGCTGCCCGTGGTTGTCTAAATCTGGATGAGCAACTACGTCGCAGCACCGAAATACACCCCCGTACTGTGCAGGCTTTAGTGACGTCAGCCAAGATGGGGTTTTAGGGCTGGTAAAGAGGTGTTTTGTAGGCCATTTATATTTTATGGAACAGTGAACAAGCCTGTTCAAAGTATAGCTTTCAAACTGAGGCATGAAGGAGGTATGAATGAAGGATGGAAGATACATAAACGTGAGAGAAAGGAAAAAATGAGTTGCAGCATTATCGGGACACTAACAGTCTGGGAAGGCAACTGGTAATGTCTGCACTGTAAGATAAATAGAATACTCTTGAATACATACGTTACATTATATATTGCATGACAGATAGAGAAAAAGGCATCACCTTCCCCACCCGTTTATCTGGTTCCCACTGCGCAATGTGTCGTCCGAGAGACGTATTTTCTGTGTCATTATTGGACGTCAAATTTCAGTCCACTGAAATGGTTGTTTTGTTATGCCAGGTGATGTCTTTTTTTCGACGTCTTCCGAATGTCTAATGTTGAAGTCCTTTGGACCTCTGTGTAAGGGCTATTTATAGTCCAAATGTGGTCGTTTGTTGACGTCTTTTCAACATCAAATTTAGACAAATTTTAGACGTCTTTTTTATACTAGGCCTACTTCTATAATTTATTTATTTTATTCAAATGTTTATCGTTGCTACCGTCGGAAAAAAAAATTACAATTTATTTAATTGCAGCGTCAGAGAAATGATATGGACCAATCAGTGGCTATCTCTCGCTCTCTCTCACCCCGCTCACTCGCATGCTTTTGACCCATCCGGGAGCCAGTGAACACATGCACACATGTGGACTCCCCCTGTCCACATTTTTTGTGTACCGGTCAGGATTCGAAGCGGCCATCCTCCGGTTACAGGTCCAACTCCATAACCAGTAGGCCACAGGCCAGTGCAGCAGCACACAAACACAAAATTTTGACGACCAATAATGACACAGAAAAGGCGTCACTCCGATGACACATTGGGCAGTGGGATCACGTATACATTTCCTGCATCTGTCATAGGCGTCCAATTGACGTCCAAAATATGTACCCAGTTCAAAGGTGAAATGTTGAACGTCAATATGACGTCCAAGTTGGGTCATGGTTTGACATCCAAATGGAGTGGACCTAGTTTGGACATCAAATAGAAGTCCAGAATTGGTCGTGGACCAACGGACCAGATATAGACATGATCTCCTCGTCTCTCCAACGTCCAATGTTTAGTGGGTTAGCTTGTAATCTTAGTAATCTTGTCTGCAATAAATTCATTTTTTTCTCTTTTGCCGGATTAGTAGGCAGCCAATCAGTTTCCCACAAGAGCTGTGATAATGATGGTGTATAGAATCAGAGTGCCTTCAGAGTATGCATCTCCTCTCCAATACCAGACAGAGAGAGAAGAGAGCATTTAAGAGACATTAGTCTGCTTCATGGCCTCGCACCCTCACCATCCACACAAATCATCGGCTGCTCCAAACACCTCGTCGGCGGTTGTAACACACCAATAGCTGGGGGATGTTTTTTCATGGTTACATAACCTGAACCGAACGGTGAGATTCTTTCAGAGGTGGGCCGTGCTCAACTTTCATTGACGAGCCACAGAGATCTGCTTGTGCATTTGGTCCTTTAATGTCACAAAGCCTTTGTTTTTAAGTTCATACTTAATGGATTGGCTCAACTGATGACGTTATTGTGCTGCACAGGTACATTGCTGGATCAAAGCGGTCTCTACGACGAAGAGGCCAACTCACCCGAAAGTTTACAAAAGTAAGTGTGGTTTTGTCACATAAAGGAAGTGCTTGACATAATTGGGAACACACACGCATATAAAGGCACTTCAGCCCTATGCATTGAAATGCCTCATACATATACAAAGACGCCCCTTTGTCTTTGTATGTGTGTACTGCATTTCAATGGGGTTGAAGTGAAACCGTCAACAATGATTATTGCTTGAATCCATTTGCGGTCTTTGCCAATCCAACTGATTCCATTTTACCCCCCTTCAACCTTTCCCTCAATCTGTGTATGTTGGTGCCTGTCCCCCCCTCCCCTTTAGGGTGATGGAGAACGAGGAGGCCAGGAAGGAGTACCTGGTGTTCCCTCCTAGCAAGGCTCAGAGTCACGGAGGCGGCGGTGGCGGCGGCGGGCAGAAGGGCCGCAAGATTCCCCTGAAGGGCAACGGACGGCGCATCGACTACATCCTGTACAGCGATGAGGGCCTGCAGCCCGACTGGAAGCTGGTGAGTGCTGTCTCATGGATGGAAACGTCCTCACCTGATGCCTATTAAGTCTTTCCTGGGTCACCTTTGTACAGGAGCAATGTATTACATTACTAAAATCAACTTGATTTTAGTCATGGTTCGCCGAATCCTCAACTTGAAAATCTCTCAAGAATAAATGTGCCCATCCACGATTCTCTCTAAGTAATTGTATTCTTTATCGCAGCTTTTGAAAATTCACCAAATTATGCAGCTAAAACTGTAGCTACAACTCAAGCCACTAGAGGCTTTGAATGTTAAAACATACATAGTGCAGGTTTAGCCTTCTATTCTTGCAATTGGTTATTTATGCTCCGTCAAACAATCTCCTACAATGTATGAATTGATTCAAAGCCTCGTCAAGCATAGGGAACTGCATTCATCATGTCGTTTTAGGACCGGTTTTAGCCGTTGGCTCTTTGCTGCCATTTCCTTTGGACATGAGTGCAGAGTTAAAACCACAGACCAAACCCAGACATGAGGAGTGCAGTATGATCACTGTCAAGCCAAACTGTTATGCTTCCCTTGCTCAATTAAATCCTAAACCAATGTCATTGAGCTGCCACCTTGTGGCGGAGTGTAGCTACCGTAAATGGTTGCGTCCTGCCACAAATCGTGTTTTTTTAGGTTCATTATTATTGATTATTATACATGCATGTTGTTGAGGATATTATTTTGAAATTCAAAGCCTGCATATAATCTAAACTCATGTCATGTATTGAATTTATGTATTGAATCGCAGATACAGCTGAGCTCATGTGTGCAGCCTGATGATGCTCAAACTGGGTGTGATGCTAACTGAAACCCATCCCATCTTCTTCCTGCCACAGGACATCGAGGAGTTCAGCTTTGTGACGCAGTTGGCCGGCATCACTGACCACCTTTCAGTGGCCGCGCGATTGGCCGTTTCAACCGGCGAGGAGGAGCCTTAGGGGGCTGTACATTCTCTTGCACTGCCACCGATGCATGGAGGAAGAGACAAGAAGAGATGCATGATGGAAGAGACAAGAAGACAGAGGAGAGAAATTTGAATACAAATGAGCAATTGAAAGATTGCGGAGAAGCGAGAAGGCCCCGTGTTTTATGAGAAACGCCACAGGGCTGGACGGATGGACGGGTTGACAAACTGATATATGGAGAGTTACAGGCCTGGGTTAGGGGGGTTCACGTTAAGGGGAGAGGCAACAATGGAGGGATTTAAAACAGAGAGATTATGCCAGAAGGTAGATAAGCAGGGAATTTGTATTAATGGTGTGATGAACGCTTTTCATACCCCGACAACACATACTCATGGACACACACAAACACACTCACAGAGGGTTTGATTTTGAATTTCTGATAAAGTGACAAATAACATCTCCTGATGTCAACGACAAATGGTCACTATGTATGAATTTATTTACATTGAGTTAAGGCTTTACTGTCACACAAACACTCTCACTCAAACAACTCTCTCTCTCTCTCTCTCTCTCTCTCTCTCTCTCTCTCTCTCTCTCTCTCTCTCTCTCTCTCTCTCTCTCTCTCTCTCTCTCATGGTCCATGCTGGATCTATACTATATGTCTGACCACTTTCTATGATTTTACCTTCTGGAACTTTCTGATTCTCATATAATACAATGGATGACTAGAGAACACAAAGAGGATACTGAGATTGTCTTGTACAGCACTGGTAGGCCTATAGCTGTGGCCAGCACAATGAGAGGCATTGGCCACTACGCTATTTGACCTTTGTGCCGATTGGTTGGTGTTCGTCTCTTCAAGGTCATTGGTCAGTTTACCTGTCAGTTTTCACCTTACTTCTCCTGCCTTGGTCCCAGGAACCTCAACTAAAGTGTCTTTTTTCTAAAAGTCTTTCTAAAAAAACGTAAAAAAAGATCAATCTAGAACAGTTTTTATGGTCACTGCGCCATTTTTGTAGAGAAGTACAAATGCCTGGTAATACTTTGTGGTTTATTATTTATACTTAATTGTATTGTGTAAAGAGGTCAAATAAAACAATCCGCTTGACTGGAGAAAGATTGTTTTTGATACAATGCAAAGCTTGCAGACTGTTTTCAACCATTTTGTAACTGGTGGGAAGTGACAAGGCGAGAAGGACATTTGAACTAAATTAATTAGCTGATTCCTTGCTTGTGTTGGAATGGTGGTCGTGACTGCATGACGAGAGCCTGGTGAGCAATCAAACAATACGAAGGTTGTTTGAACTCAGAATTTATAGTAATTTATAGTAAAGATCTGCGTTTCCCCTGGAAATACAAGCCGACCCAATGGGACATTGCTGCATGTGGAATGCTAACCTCTGCCAATAACATTAAATAAACACATAAGCAATATGTAAAAATACACACACACACACACACACACATATACACACAAAAACACACTGTAAATATACAGTATATACCCTTACATCGCATACAATATACAGAAGGCTTGCATGTAGACATGCACGCTCGCATGCACACACAAACATTCACATATTCACATATTTGTGTTATAATATACAATGTCAATAATGCAACCCCAGCAGGCAGAGGACAGCTCTCTCTAATGCCTGTGTTTTGGACCACCGCCATTCCTGCTTGTTCTCATACAGTAGAAAGAGCTACACACACACACACACCATCTTGTGTGTGTGCACTGTGTGAGCAGCTGGGGTTCTGTGATTTCCAACACCTGACCTGTACCCCTAACCCCTCCACATCTGTAGCAAGGCATTTATACTTTTTAAAATTCCCAGTCCAAGGCCACTCTCACACACACACACACAACAGTACATAAAATACTCTGAGGATATCCACACACATTTTAGCGATTTTGGGTAGAGTGGTGACGTGTGCTTAAGAGTTTACGCGTTATTATAATGATCTGTTCATTTTATCTTGTTTATCACCCTGTCCAAACTGCCAATCAGGACAAGGCAAAGCAATTGTGTATTTACTCCCTAAAAACAACTAAACTATATCTCAGATGCTGTGTGATTGCCTCTGATTGCCAATGTTTACACTGCAGCCTTCGGCCTGTTTGCCTGTTTCTTGGCACTAGAAGGATGCATGCCTTTTGAGGGACTCTTTACACAAGACCAGATGTGTCACTTTCAACTGCACATTCAACATCACTGTTTCACACTTTAACATGTGTTGAAGTTATGGACAGTATCGTTTAAATCTGTATTGCGGATGTGTTATACAAGTGTGTATGTGCACTCGCGTGTGTGTATGCTGAATACATGTCCACCTGAATATTTTTATTCTTTGTAAGCTCAACTGGCTGCTTTGACTCTTTTTTGTCTGTCTCTTCATGATTAGCTTTCTTAGATATTTTATGTCCTATGTTGTTGTTCTGATACTATGAGCATCAGAAGATACTAGCATGAAACTAGAAGGTTTATACCTGTGTTTATTTTTACTCAACATTGACTACATATTTACTTTGCTTTGTTTTGCTTTAGAATGCCCACTAACTGTTTAGCTTTCCCATTTCTACCAGGTGGGATTAAATGTCATGTGAATACACTATAGACCTATTATACAAAGGCTAATAAAATGTACATGTGCTCGGCTAGAATCCGACAAGTGGTGCCACAGTCTCTCTGAGGATCCACCGATGGAGTCCATATTAACTGAATAGATGTGTTTGATTAGCCAATGTAGATCCGTCCATCTTGTCCATGATGCGTATATCCTGCATTTGCTTCTAGTGCTATAGGCTGCTGCTAGGCCAACGCACTTCACTAAACAAACCATTGTATTGTGGTGGTGGGGGGATGGGGCAACTGTCCAGTTAGTTTAGTAATATAATTTATATTTGTAACTGCAGCTATAATTGCAGTATTTTCACACTAATATGTTTTTTCATGCTTTTATTTTTGTTTATTTGTAAGTGTTATCTAAGTATCTGAGCATTATGGGATATGGAGTAATAACATATGGTGTCCATCTTTAAGGTCAGGATCAAGTAGTCCCAATGTTATGAAGTGTGAAAGCTTGTTAATGCCCAACCACAGCTTGTTTATATATGTTTATAGATTTTCCAAAGTATTATTGAAGAAACATCTTTACCATCACCGTACTGAGTTGGAAACTGAATTTTGTAAGTGAGGTACTTGCCTCAGATTTGCAGGTTCCAATAAAGGCAGAGAACTGTAGGCCTGTGTTACTGTAATTATGCTTTGGGCCTCAGGTGATGTGTTACTTTGATATCCTTTTGTGTTTATATATATATATATATATATATATATATATATATATATATAACATTCTATAACATTCTAACATTCTCTGTTCGTTATTATTTTCTTTGATTTAAGTTACCCTTTTGTGTTTTTGGTGTGTGTGTGTGTGTGTGTGGGGGGGGGGGGGGGGGTCTTTGTAGGCTTACTCAAAGGCATGCTCTCCTTTAAGAAACTGGGGAGAATAATGGCATTTCCCTCTGTAATGTGCATCTTTCTTCAGACATCTTATTTTCTTCTGCTTTTTAAAAAATGGAATTGATTTTCCCCTGTTTGAATCGGTGTCCGTGTGATTATTTGAGTGTCCGAGTGTCATTAGGTGAGTGCTGCATGCAGCGCTCAACTATTGTTCTTCATAAGTTTTATTCTTTGTTTGTTTCTTTCTTTATTATTCCCTATAAACTTAGGGACCTATCTCCTTCCTCAATTTCCCCCCTAGAGACTCCATTCAAATTTTAAAATATTCGCAATAGCTTGGAATCGCGCGCTTCTTTTCAGATTTTTAAATTATTTTATACATTTTAAGATATTCTACTTTTAAAATATTATCTTTTTTTTTTTAACATGGGAGTCAATGGGAGGACGGCAGAGCCGTCCTCTGGTACTTCAAACTGGTACTTCTACTGTTTAAGTAGAAGTAGTTATCAATTTTCAACCGTTTATCTTCGTTCAAACCATTTAACAAATCTACACAATTGTATCTTCAATTATATCCAAACGGAATATCATTTAAACTTTATTCAGAATCACAGTTTTAGTTTCAAACCGTCATATTCTACAGTTGGACCCATTGTAGCAGTCTGCTGTTTTTTCCCCACTCACTGTATTTTTTGTGTGTGTGTGTGTGTGTGTGTGTGTGTGTGTGTGTGTGTGTGTTGTGTGTGTGTGTGTGTGTGTGTGTGTGTGTGTGTGTGTGTGTGTGTGTGTGCATGTCGTGACTGCTTGTGTGTAGAGTGCTGCCACAGACTGACGAAGTAAAGGTCAAACTGAGCTATTAGACTCTCTCAAACTGCTCGCAGCTTAACAGTTCATTTAACTCCTGAAGAAAAAATGAAATACACAAATCGTTCTGAGGTGTCATGCTGCAGTTCTTCTGGCCTCTCATTTACTGTTGGGCGAGTTTCTGGCAGTCCTGGCACTACGCAAAGGCAAGAACCATTAATGGTTGGTTGACATGCACGAGAGAAATAAGGAAACATACACCATACATAGAGATAGTGAGTGCTATTTTGGAAATTATAATAAGGTAATAATAAGGTATTATTATTATTATTATTGTGTGTGTGTGTGTGTGTGTGTGTGTGTGTGTGTGTGTGTGTGTGTGTGTGTGTGTGTGTGTGCGTGTGTGTGTGTGTGTGTGTGTGTGTGCGTGGGTCAGTGGGTCAGTGAGCTAAGAAGTCGCGCTTCCCCTTCACTCTGCATCATGTGCACAGGTCCTTCCAGAGAAAGAGGATCATCCTAAACCATGCTAACATTACCACATCCTCAGGAATTCACTTTATTTCCACAACTCTATTAAAGCATCACAAAATGGCGGAGCCTTGACAATAAAAAAAACATGATTCTTTTTGCTGTACATGCTGCTTTCTGCTGTACATGTATACATGTAACGCATGTAATTCAGGAACAGTGAGGGCTACGAACGAACCTACCTGAGCCATTGCCTGAGCCTCTATCCTGCCCCTCTATGTATTGTTGTATATATCCACACGAGGGCGCCAGCGTGCAAAGAAACAACATTAACCCTACAATCACTGCTTATTTACATTCCACTATGGAAAACACGAAAGCACTAAATGAATGCCTTATTTCGCCTAACATGCAAATGTAGAACGCAAGATACTATCTAATCTAACGCCCAACGGAGAACCGTTACCAGACTACGAGCGTTACATCACCATGACAGTCTGCATTGGCCAATAGGAGCACGCCTCAGTAGGAAAATACAAACGCCTTTTTGAAAAACTGTACGCCGGAGCATTCGTCCTCCCCCTTGCAGCTCGTAGTATCCTCCCGTAGCCATATGTAATTATCACCTTTAACAAATCCGCTTATTTCGGGGTGTTTGCGTCAACTACCATTGTTTACCTTGTGTTAGAGTTAAGATTAAGCAACTCTGCGTCGTTGGTTCCGACGTGACTGTCCTGGACATCGTTTTATGTCTGGCCTCTTCGTCTTCGGTGGAGATAGTAACACGGCACAATGATCGAGCGACCAGAGACTGCGGTTCCGAGCATTGCTGTAAGTTGACTTTTCCACAATATTAAGACCCGTTCTGCATGGTTTATACACATCAATGGTCGCATAGGCGATAGGCTTCTGACTGGTAACCTATCCCAGTTAGCTTGCTCGTAGCGTGGTTTAGAAGTAGCAATTTAACAAGGTAAGTTAGCATTTGGGGTCGTGTTTGGGAAGAAATGTTCAGGACTCGAGGCCTCAGCAGAGCATCTTTCTGAAGACATTCCGATTATTCGCATGCAATATGCCATGCACTAGCTTTTGCGGGTTAACGATTTAGAACATAAATTGTTTTTTATTCCGTCTATATTTTCCGTCAGTTTATTCTTTCACCATTCTCTATCGTTCCTTTCGCACTAAACATCATCTCTATCCCAGCGTGTCTTCCTCCACGTTGGTTCTTCTTCCATCCTGCCCCGTCCCTCTCTTCTATGAACTCTCCCATCGTTGGTCTGTTTCGATACCATAGGTGGCTAATAATAAACTACCAGATCAATTGAATTATCAAGGCCAGTCACGGCTGCTGCCACTTTGAAATAAAATGGGACAGTCATGGACGGTAGAGAGATGGAGCAACGCGTGGTCCTTTTTAATGAGACCTATTTCTGTGTGTGTGTGTGTGTGTGTGTGTGTGTGTGTGTGTGTGTGTGTGTGTGTGTGCGTGCGTTGGAACTAAAGTTTTATTTTAAATATATTGACAATCTGCGAGAACACAAATGCAAAAACAAGGGGATATGAAAACCGAGGGACAGGAAGACCAAAGTCTGAAAGCTGCTCATTGGCATTCATCCACCTCTTCTTGTATTATTTTAGTTCTTTACTGCTTGCTTTGCTTGCCATTTAAACATTGCTACTGCCAGAATAATCCACTGCTTTTGCAGAGTTCCGTTCAGCTGCCCACAGAAAGCCATAGGGCTTCCTGAGTGCTATGTATTGGCTGCACCTTATGTAATAGACCCATGCACCTTGTGTGTAGCAGTATGTGGGTGTATTAGATGTGAAGGGGAAGTTCTTCAGGCATGTACATCACTGCATGAATGCTTAGATCTTGTCCACTGCCACAGTAAGCAGTGTGCAACACGTCAATGACGGTAATAGGAAGTATTGATCGTGAGATGACTCCCTATTTGTCTGTTTCCGTCCTCTTTCTCCCAATCTCCTAACCTATCTATAAACGCTGCGCCAGGTGTGAAATTCCATAAACAGTTGCGTTTGTGTGCATGGATTTGTGTGTTATTTCTTTCCAAATTGCACCTTTTAACTTTCTGGAAACCTAAAACAGGGTACACATTAACTAAAGACATCCTTTTTCGTTTAAATGTTTAGCATATTTTTTAAATTCAGATCTCTTCATGACTTTGTACCATTATTCCACTATTATTGTTTTTAAATTTAGCTCCAGTCACCTGTGTGTACAAGCCTAGTCATTATATTTTACTTACCACATAGGTTATAACTGCTGGATTTGGCCTGCTACTGGCCCAGTCATGCACACACCTTCTTCAGAGTTCAACATTGAGGCAGAGTAGACAGTTTGGCGACACCTCATAACTGTAGCCATCTCAGGACAAAGAACAAATCGTCAAAAAGCCTTGAGGGGAAAAAGGATGAAAACCCTTTTAAACCAGAGAGGGATCTCCCCTGTTCTGGCAAAAGGGGTGATTCCAGACTGGCTGTGCAGTAATCAGAGGTGGTGCTGATATGGGCAGACAAAGACATGGCAATAGCCTAAGGACACATCACATTGGTAGACCAGTTTGATGCTGTTGTGTGTTGGTCGTCAAGTGACCTGTTGAGGTCATCAGGGATGGGAATAAGCGGGGACCTCACCATACGTTATAACAGTGATGGGGTGGGTGAGAGACTGATAATATGTAGTCTGATAACTGGGGCAGCCAGTCTCTCAACCTATGGGTTTATTTCACATCCGCCACCCGTCCATTACTCCTTACTTTTATTCAAGGTGCAATCTTGTCGTCTTTAATTCACCTCTCAGAGGGACTTCCCCTCATCTCAACCTCTCAGAAGCCCCGCTGCCTCCCTCCTGGTCCCACCCTGCTTTGCCTCCTCCCGTTGAAAGTTGTTAGCCCAGCTGCACTCTGTTGCTGTAAGACAGAGAAATGCTATTGGCAGGCTTGTCAACATTTCACTGTGTACACACGTACACGCACGCACGCACGCACACGCACACACACAGTGTGTGTCTATGTCATTCTGATGTCTTTTGACAGTTGACTATCACGCACTGACTAAATCACTGCGGCAGGTGTGAAATTCCATAAAGAGAGTTTGCGTTTGTGTGTATGGATTTGTGTGTTCTTTCCCAATTGCATCCTGATTCTCGTCATATACTTGGATATATATGTGCAAGGTCTACAGTCACTGCGCCTTGCGGTTTGTGTGACTCTTTGTGTGCTTGTTTTGTGATAGTGTGTTTGTTTTTCCTTCAGCAGAGGAACCTGGAGGGCTACGTTGGCTTCGCAAACCTCCCCAACCAGGTCTACAGGAAATCTGTGAAAAGAGGCTTTGAGTTTACCCTCATGGTGGTCGGTGAGTGAAACAACCACACCTGGTTCTGTGTGTATGTGCCCTATAGCATTCTACTGAAATTGTGTGTGTTTGAATGGGATCATTCCCTGTGTGTGGACGAGTTAATGCGCAGGGATGTTTGCTTGTGTGTCTGTCGTTGTCTGTCTGTTAGTGTCCCTCTGTTGTTGTATATTTCCATCTACAGCTTTGCACACACAAAAACACACCTGTGTCCACCTGTCTATGTGTGTGTTCTCATATCTCAGCGCAGGTGGGTCTTCAAATAGGTTTATGGGAAGCCGAGGCATGCTCGGTATCCGGTACTCTCTCTGGCTTGCAATGCTGCACCCATTAAAAAAAATCTGGCCTTTTCTTAATTTCCCTTGGTGTGAGTCGTTTTTTGGTTGCCTACAAAAAATACAGACACAAGCCGACACAAAACCAATAGTTCTTTTACTTATTGGGTCTTTATCAAACTACGAAGACTACATGGCAGCGTAGTATCAATGGAAAAGTTTTCCTTAGGCCGAGAACAGCAACAAACTGCTGTGAACAGAGGATGGGGACTGAAAACTGGACTGTAGAGGAAAAACGTAGAGAGAAGAGAGGTGGAGGAAGGGATGTGTTTGGTTAGACACACACACACACACACACACACACACACACACACACACACACACACACACACACACACACACACACACACACACACACACACACACAACCAGGCTGGTACCCACACACTAATTAACGCATACACAAGAGCACACACGGATCAGTGACGGAGGCCGAAACGACAGGGGCATTGCATTGACTTATTGAACCATGTGTGCTGTCCCCCAGTAATGAACACTGTGCACAACACGGATAAACAGAATGAATTTTCCCTTTAGTTGAACTTGGGCAAATGTAAAGTACCAATATTCATACCAGGGTTTTTTCTGATATATATACGGTTGTGACATTGGATTATTAATAATTGTTCTTGTGCACACCAACGTCACTGACTAATGACATACCAAGCCTTGACCAAAACTGCCATCCTTAACCTGGAACCAAGCTTAAGTTAAACAATGTTGGCAATATGCCTACACTTCACAATCCTTAATCTAATGTCTCAACTTTAGTTAAGACCTAACTCACTATTGGAGGAGGGTTAATACATTTATACAAAACCTACTAGCATTCCAGTACCCTATGTGTTCTATTAATGTTTGTTAAAAAAAAAGAGGTTATATCGTTGCAACTGATGCTAATTCAGGAAGAAGGGTAAATGCTAGTGTGGAGGGGGAGGGGATGCACTAAAGCTTTCCAGCTGACTAGATCCTGTTTGTAGGCCCTGCTCCACATGTAGTCATCGCTCTCCTTTCTCCCTCTCTTTTCTCTCATTCGATTGGCTCCCTGCCCGGCATTATACCGGGTTAAGCACGCAGCAACAGATGCTCTGGCTTCCCATGGGTCATTGAAACCGGGAGAAGACTGAAGGGAAGGACCTCTGATCCTCTATCAATAGCACCCATGTTGGTGTAACCTGCCCCTGCATGATCATTGCTTTTAAACTCTGTTTCCATCAGGTCATTAATGACCTGATGTAGACAATCTGTCATGACGTGCATAAGTAGCCTGTCCCATGTGGGATGAGGAATCAGTAAAGGAACAACTAGTCACTTCACACATACTCATGCACTCACCAAATCGTTTTACTGTCAGCCTGTGAAATGCTTCTTGGGATAAATTAGCAACGCACACATGTTAACAGCTTATATTCTTAATCCATCTTTTTCAAACCCAGGGATAACATTTTTTTTTGCCTTTCATCTTTTTTAAAGCTAAAGTATGGCAAGAAAATATATTTTTTCATTTGATAAGAGTAACGCCAAAAAAAACGTAGGTACAGATTTTGTCTTTGAATTGTGATGCAGAGATCTGTGGCTGTGCTTCAATTTCCGTTAATCAGCCCTGCCATATATCTTGCAGGGTTGAGCTTGTTAAAGGGGTGCCATGTCAAGCTCGGGGTGAATGTGTAGCTGTGGAGAGTGGGCGATGTGTCTATCTGAGGGTATGTGTGTTTGGACATCCCGCGTCAATGCAGTGTTGCCAGTCTTGGCCGACAGGGTCGCGTCCTGCTGAAGTGTCGGGTTCACAGGCGGGACCCAGTGGGGATGTTTCCGTCTGTCTGTCACTCCCTTGGATGGAACGCTCAGGAATGCCACCATAATTTGGTCACCCCATCCCACCTCCCTCTCTCCCTAGCTCTTTCTCTCTTTCTCTAGCCTCACTCTCCCTGCCTTTCCTTGCCTATCATTTTTTTCTCCCCCCGATACGTCACTCTCAATCTTTTCCATCTTTATATCCCTATTTCTTTTCTCTCTCTCTCTCTCTCTCTCTCTCTCTCTCTCTCTCTCTCTCTCTCTCTCTCTCTCTCTCTCTCTCTCTCTCTCTCTCTCTCTCTCTCTCTCTCTCTCCCCCCTCCCCCCTCCCTCCGTGGGCCTGTCAGGGAGAGGAAATGCTTGCTTCCTGAGGCTTTGGCTCCAGCTGGCAGCTTGAATAGGAACTCCTGGAAAGAGCGGAGAGATCCAGCGCCAGAGCATGGAGCACAACAGTCTTGCCCTATAGTAGCCAATGGTCTCACTGGTCCAAGGATGCTGTGTTGGGGAGCCCATTTCCCACCGGCATGTGGCAACCATCATCCACAGGCTGCTTTGAGTGTGCGTTGTGTGTTGTTCAAAACCAACGCACCGCTTGGCACCTTCACAGCACACTTCACTGCAGCCATCCCGTAGGGTACATGCCTGATTTGTGTTCTGTTTGGAAAATATCATTGAAATAAGTTGATCCAAAAGCTATAGCTAGTTTTAAAAGGTCTCTGACTGCCATCAGAAAACTGTGAAAGATTGCTCCAGAGAATGTGACTCAATTTAATTTTCATTTAAGTTGACATGGGCGTATTAATTGTAGGGATATGTTCCCTACCAATATAAATATGAACGGATGACTGAGAAAACCTGATTGTACTGTGTGAACTTAACATCCTTCCCTGGACCAATGCCCAAGAGCCTCCACCAATGACATAGCATTATGAACGCAGTGTTTATCTATCGTTTGTATTATTGAATCTGCTGCTTGCATTCCACTGGTCTAGCAGGAGTTTTAGCCTGCATGTTGTCTACAGTTTAGTGTGTGTGTGTGTGTGTGTGTGTGTGTGTGTGTGTGTGTGTGTGTGTGTGTGTGTGTGTGTGTGTGTGATAGATCAGTCTGTTTGACAAGCTTAAGAATAACTGCGGGTGTTGCCTTCTTAATCCGTAGACACACAGACATCTTGCTCATCCAGTCATTCACTCTGTTTCTCTCGCAGCCTCTTATCTACCAATCTTTTCTAATGACTAACTCTCTGGCATCCTTACTTTACACACGTGAACTCAGACTTCTGTCTGAGTCAACACACGGCTAATAACCCACTAATGTGTCCCGCTAGAGGCGCTCAGGGTACCTCTCTTCTGTCTGTAGGAGCCTTAGGACATGTAAGTATACATGGCTTACCTTTTATCTCTATTATGGGGAGAGAGTGGGATGGGGAGAGAGGCTGTTTGCACCGTACTGTCAGTACGTCAGTTCATAAACCTGGCCCACCATGACTACATATATCCCCTGGCCATGACCTTTGCTCTCCCTAGTTGCGGATGATTTTGGTCAGGCAGGATGGTCACAACAATATGGTCTGCAACCAAATGCTCACACACAATGCATATTTGCAGCAGTTTGTGTGTTGTGTGCAATGGCCCCACCAGGATGCTGGGGGTCGGAGGGGGGGGGGGGGGGGCAGCTGTAGCCTGAGCGCTCAATCTGAACATTAGCACTAAACAGGAAGATCGGGGAGGGAATGCTAGGAATCTCATGGGGAACCCACTCAGACCATTTGTTTATTTACCCCCTGTTTGTCCTTCTATAACTGAGGCATCTTTTACATTTATACTGTTGTTTTCCCCTATATTATTTCAATTTTTCTATCAGTTGATGATTCATATAAATGATTACTGAGTTCAAGTTAAAGAGTAACTGATTTAAGATTCTAGATCTTTCTTTGTGGAGACAGCGTGTGCAGTGTGATTAGCGATGTGAGCTCACTCTGTTCCAACTGTGAGCGGTGCCAAGAACCAGTGGTGGTCAGTTAACCCCCCCAACTCCCCCCAACTCATCCTTTGGCTGGACTACTGCCTCACTGCTGCGAAGCCTGAAGACTTTCCTCCAACCACTGATACGGCCTTATTTGTAGAGCTGAAATGACTAACAAGAGAGTTTGAGAGAGAGTGGGGTGGGGAGAGAGGGGTTTGGCATCGGATGGTAGAGAGTAGAAGATGGAACACTGTGAATCTTTGGGCTCCCTGGTCGAGGAGTAGGCATGTGCAAATGCTGCCTATACGGTAGGCTTTGGGTTCAAATCCTGAGCTGTGGTCCCGTGTCACTATTAACAGCAATCCTAGACAAAAGGGTAGCTAGGTTCTAATGAAAATGTTAGCAAAAATGGAGATTTTTAATGTTGGCACAGATTTCGTCACAGATGTCACCAGACTCACCACACAGATACCATTATTCCGCTGAGCAGAGGGGAGGCTAATTGAGATGGCAGAGCCTCAGGGGAGTGAGTGTGAGGGACGAAGAGAGAGGCTCTATTTATAATTTGTTAGCATAGATGTAGAGGTTGCCAATGACTGTAGGTGGTCCGCAGAGATGACATAACAATTTATTCGTGTGGGTCGTATTCTCATGTGTGCACTGTTCACAATATCGCATCCGTCCTTTGGAAACAAATGAGTCAACATTTTATAAGATTTTCTTTAATTGTTGTAAAATGCAACAATTATATTAGTAATATAAATATCTGTCCAAGAAGGTGTTATTGGACAGATAGAGGACTGTTGGATCAGATAAACTTTTTAATTAGAAGTGTTCTAAGTAAAAAGATAAATCTGATCTAACTGTCCTCTGCAATCCTGGCCACTATTGGCTGGTTCTGCTGCTGGTTTAGCTGCAGTCGCGCCGTCACTCTAACTGACACATTTAAGGCAAAAGCTAACAGGAGAGGAATGACCCAAGTGTGTTCAGGAGCAACGGCATCTTGGCATATCTCCACTTTCACATAGGCCAAAGAAATGGGACTGCCACCGAAGCTAAACGTTATCCATACACTGACACCTCACTGTGATGATGACATAACCTCCCCTTTCTTGCACAACCGGGGGGGGGGGAGGGGGGGGGGGCTTTCCAATTTACCCAAGGTTAAGCCAAGTTGGTATTTGGTCATCATTTAGGTGTGTGTGTAGCTGTGTGACTGTGTCCGTCTGTGTTTGCACTAGTAAGACTGTTGCCCCATCTCACTCCAAATATTCGACCAGTCATCATGCCCCTATGAGGTAATGGCCAAGGGAGCGGTTGATATGGTAGGCGAAAGCACTCTGTCTAATTTGAACTACTACATCTGCAACTCAGTAGACATTCAGTGGTGGTGAAGACTGGCAGGGACTGGAATCCGCAGTAGGGATTTTGGGTCCATGGAACATTGCCACATGTCGATGTACATTACGCTGACGAATCCCCCCCACTTAAATAACAGATGACAGTCTGTAATTATTTTGTGTTATGACTAAGTAGGTATACGTCTGTTTTATTATTAACAATCACACAGTATTTTTTTTATTTTTTTAGTGGGACACAAGGTTTTCTTATTGAAGTAGATCTTTCAGTCATGCAGAGCTTGGAGAAGAAGCTACACCAGAAAGGAACCCAACCTTACCAAAACACTGCTTTGGAATTTTTCAGCAGATCCCTATCAATCCACAAGACACTGGAATAACGTATGACCCCATTTTGACTTGGAGGGACTCCAAGCCTCACATTTTAACATTGCGCACAAAAATCTTGCAGCTTGGCAAGGCTGTAGTAGAAATCCATCTTTTAAGGTCCTCCAGAAAACGGTTTGATGTCCATTCCCTGAAATGACTCCTTTCTAATGCATGCGCTGCATCTGTTTAGCATTATTGGTACAGAGAACATTTTATTCTCTCTGCACAGTAAAGATGGACCGTTGTAAAAAAGTTTTATATCATCATGTGTCAGAAAGGTTTGATGTTATAATCTGCCAAGACAGAATAACCTTGGTCCTCCCAACTCACATTGAGGTGATGCAGTTTGTGCAGACCTTTGCTCAGTTTAGGGTTCTCGGCATTGGTTGACGGAAGGATGTAATTATAAGCAGTGTTTGTAATAACGCTGTTTAAAATAACACCGTTAGGTAACGCCGTTATTTTTTCAGTAACGGAGTAATCGAACTAATTACTTTTTCCGTTGTTACAACGCCGTTACCGTTACTGTACATTAAATGCGGTGCGTTACTATGAATTGATTGAATAAACTGGCTCCAATCACAAACTGCTAGTGAGGGGACCGGGTGGGTTAACAACGAGATAAGCGATTATGATTGGCTAAGGCAGAGTCATGTTTCATGGTAGCCAATCGGAGCCAGTGTTTTTACACACAAGCCAGGACACGCACACACAAACACACACGCACGCACGCACGCACGCACGCGCGTGTGCAAACGCATACACCAAACAGATTCGATGAAGCAGCAGAAATGGCGAGTCCGGAGCAATCCGATGAAAAGTTGGCATTTTCTGTAGTATTCGACAGATGTTCCACAGCCATTGCAACTAAGCAAATTAAAATTCAGTTGGAAGTATATCAGGGCCTTGAATGGGCAGTTCAACCATTTAACACATTAAGGCCAAGTGAAAACTGCTCAGAAAAATCCAAATTCTTTGACATATAGCAACTTTCTTTTTTTACAATAACGCAAATAGTTACTTTCCCTGGTAGCTAGTTACTTTTATTATAGAGTATTTCAGTTACTAACTCAGTTACTTTTTGGAACAAGTAGTGAGTAACTATAACTAATTACTTTTTTATAGTAACGTTCCCAACACTGATTATAAGTGAATTAAACTATCCCTAACCACTCAACCAATGAACGTAAGCTTGGTATTCTTGACTACAGTTTTTGTTGAGGCAATGTTGTGCATATGTCACGCTGCTGTTTTGCACTTGGATTCCAAATGCTCTTACCCCAAGCGTGAATATGGAGAACCACTTGTGTGTATAGAGAGAAAGAGAGAAATTATATGGTAACTGAGGACATTCTTTCAACAATGGTAAAAGGCAGTGTACAAAGAGGAAGGCAGGAATGGATGAGAGGGAGACGGAGAAAGGAAAGCGCAGAGGAAATGTTTTATGCACTCCATCTGAGAGCTTTTCTTGCTGGCAGACGAACTCCTGACCTTTAACCCCCACATACAATGAATCTACTTTAGTTCCTCTGCTCTAACCCTGTCCCTCCAGGCCCTGTGTGAGTCTTTGTGCGTGGGCTGTTAGATAAATGTGTCACTCTTGTAGTGGTTGTCTTCTTGCTGATGTGGTTCAAAGTATGAGCATATTATGACCATGTTTAGTTCCCACAGTCAAGCAATATTAAATTGCTCTTGTTTACAATCTTCTATTGTTTTGTGTGTGTGTGTGTTTGTGTGTGTGTGTGTGTGTGCACATGCTTATCCTTGCAAATTCTGCTTTGTTCCCAGGCGAGTCCGGATTGGGTAAATCTACGCTCATAAACTCTCTCTTCCTGACCGACCTTTACTCCAAGGACTACCCCGGGCCATCCCAGCGCATCAAGAAGACCGTGCAGGTGAGAGGCCAACGGAGCCGTCTTCTCCACGCGACTACCACGTCCCACACTGACACAATGTTGGTCCTTTGTAGCCTGTCCCACTCACAGCCCCGTGAAGAGAACATTGAAGATTAGTGACAGGACGAGGAAATAAAGTAATGAGATAATAATCAAACTGCTTTCAACGACCAAGCGTTATTATAGCTTAAACTAATGAGGGCAGAGGTAGGTGGCAGTACAAAGTTTAAATGCAACTGCTAAGTGTAGTTGTAAAAAATGTGTTTATACAAGAGACTTTATTACCACACAACCAAGGTCGTTCTGGGCGACACACAGGTATATACACAACCGGAAAGTAGGAAAAAACCATGGTGGTCTTCCTCAAGTGTTAATGGGCTATGACGGTAGTAGGAGAGAAGCTGTAATGGAACAGGGTTTTTTCTGTTTATTTTAACTCAAAAAATGTTTTCTCCCCCCTGCAAAGCAAGGCCTGTGCTGCTTGTTGTGGATCAAAGTTGGAGACAGAACAATTTCCGTGTTGTTTTTGGCCTTGCAAGGTTTTAATTACAAAGGCCTTTTCAACAGCGGTTTTAAGTTGCAGTGAAATACTATGTAGGGATTTGTTGTGTTTCTCAAAGGTTGTACTCTGGATGAAGCCAGCCAAACAATTTCAGATGCCCCATCAGGATTGTATTTTGCTCATTGTTACCCTCCTTAATGTAATAGGCCTATTTTATTAAATAGGAGTTGAGGTTTGTTAGCTATGTTTATTGACAAAGTAGGAGCCATTAAAACTGTCGACGCAATGTTCAATCCTATATTCTCGGGCTCTCCTAGGGTACCCCAAAAACCAGCCCATCTTGTTAAATGGTTTTATGGCCGATGTTGGCTACTTTATGCATATAAAGTAGCCAACATTGGCCATAAAACGCTCTCAAAATGATCATCTTCTAGAACGATGTGGCCATTTTGGGCTACTGTAGAAAGATGGGGCTCAAACAGGCCGGCACCATGAAAGAGGTCAACCTCCCTATGTAGATATAAAGGGCTCATTCACATTCAAAACACCATTCGTAGTTTCAGTGGATTATACACTTACTAAAGCATACTCATGAAGATGGATGGATGGATGGATGGATGGATGGATGGATGGATGGATGGATGGATGGATGGATGGATGGATGGATGGATGGATGGATGGATGGATGGATGGATCCGGACCCTTCTCAAAAATAAATTCTCTGCAGTTTTACTAATGGTGCACATTGTTTCTCGGAGCCACATCCCTTCCAGCTGTTCTACACAATGCTGTTGCTTGATATATTGAAAATATGTCTCTCTCTTCTACACGAGCGTCTCTCGTCTTCCAGCCACCAGGGTTGCATATATTCCATACTATTTGGTCAGAGTTAGATGGTGCCATTTGGTGCTGACCCATAACTATGCAAATAAACACTGGTGAACATGATGGGGTTTCTGGTGGATCGGGGGGTTCCACTCACTCCCTCTCTCTTCTGCCGTCTCTCACTATCGTTCTCGGGCCCTGTGGCCGAGGAGTATTTAATCCTTTTATGGTCATGACCCTCAGAAGAGTGCGGGGGTGTGTGGGGGGGGGGGGTCACATCTGGAAGAGCAGCAGCAGGGGGAGGAGGTGGAGGCAGGGTTGAAGGAGGAGAAGGCAGCAAGGGAGAGAGAGCAAGGAATGGCTGTGCTGGAGAGGAAAGTGTTTTTGGTGTTACGGGCAGGGGGGGTTAGAGGAGACAGAGGGTGGGGAGGTAACGAGGTGTCTAGCTGTAGGCTGCGGGGGGAGTGAGCATTAGATTGTGTTCAAGGGTAAAGAGATGATTGGGATTCAGGAGGTGATCCAGTGTGTTCTCTTGAGTCAGTCTTGTGTATTTGGCATTTTATTTTGGCAAGTCACTGTAATGTTTTGGAGATGGCTCTGGGAAAGAGGAAAGGGGCAACAATTTCAAGGTGTGAGAAAAAGTGTGGAAAAAAAGGGCGAGGATGTGAGTACATGATATAGGATAGTGGAAAAATCGATGTTTTATATTCATATTATCCTTGTTACGTGGAGGTTGGGGCTATACTGAGGCGGAGAGCGAGAGTGAGGGGGGCTGGGAAAGGACTGGGGGTGCCATCGGGGCCCCTTGGGGCCTGAGGGGGTCAGTAGCAGAGCAAGAATGTTCTCATGAAACGTAACACTATTCCCACATGCACTGAAACTCAAGAATCCCCAAATCAAGGAATCTCTCCTTTTTTTTACCTGACAAAAATAAAACACTTCATGGATCTGTGCATATACACGGTACCACTCCACACATTTGTAGAAAGGAACAAATTACACAGCGGTCTCTTTTTTACAGATGGACCCTACGCACGTCTACGCACATTGCCTCAACCCGATCTCCTCAAAAGTTTCCTTCCTCAAAATTCACTGTCATTTTTACAGTTCCTCCTGACCCCATGACAGGGGTAAGACGTGATGGACTAATAAAAGACTGCTTGTATGTTGACAACAGTTCAGTATCCGTAGTATCTCAATGCATAATTCTGCACAATAATGAACACTGCGACATTTAGTTGTGTATCTGTTTATCTTTTGGTGTGAGTGTAATGCTGAGAAGACTGTTGATCACGCGTGTACGTAAATCTGGAATCCTCCGTTATTATTACTTGTGTCAAGGAGATTGTGCACCGACTGCACATCCCTGTAGGCTGAGTTTGAGGAAAAGACGTGAGGTCAGAGTATTTTTATTCCAGAACAACCTATTCTGCTCGGTCGCGCTGCAACGTTCTCCACAGCTTGGATTTCGTTTAAATGATGGTGTGGAGGCTCAAGACATTTTTGAGGTTTTCACTCTATCGGTTTCTTTTCTCGGAACGCCTTTTTAAACGGCAGATGTATTGTCGTTTTTCAGCATTCCGATTTACATGTTGACATTGCGCACACACACACACACGCATACATCTCAGAGTATCTTGCCTGTCTGCGGTGCTGAATATACTGTCTTCGCTGTGAAAGAAAGTGAAAAATGGACTATTTAAGGTTCTATGGAAGTTCAAAAATGTCTGGGTGTTTTTTTTTGTTAGACTAAGAGGCCTGGAGTTTGAGTGAAAGGGGGTGAACCTATAAAAACAAGCCGGTCCTGTGAAAGTATGCAGGGGGAAACAGCGACGGGAAATGGAAGCAGGGCTGGCTTTAGGAGATGACAACTCTGTCTCTGGGACAAGAGCGAGGAGTCGGCGTGTGGTTGTGTGTCGTCGACAAAGCCTGATGCATTGTGGCCAATTTGTTGTTTTTGTCTGTATTTGTTGCATCATTGTATAGGTGTGTAGAATAATTATTGATTATTTAAGATATATCTGCATCAAAGATCGCTTAACAAACTAAAGTACATTAGTACAATTTGTCTACCTTTTATGGGGAACTATCTTGGCTTTATTCAAGTGTATATGAACACAGCTTCACAGCATCATTCCAAGAAGGTGGAAGCAGATACCAAGCCGTACGACTGTTCATGTTCTTCATGAATCTTTCCAGTGATGTAATGGCACTAGTCGTTTAATAGAATGGGTGTCCGTCCATGCATCAATCTTTCCACGTAAATGTCGTGGACTCTGGATGGATCAAGAGATGACAAGAGGCTGATATATCAGCAGCCAGCTGATAGGACACGTGCTGCCCGTCGCAGAGCACCTCCCACGCATCAGCATTCTGTGAAAGCCTCTGACCAACACTAACAATGCTCGCTGTGTTTTTGGACGAGCTCTCAGAACCTGTTGATATTTCACCAGCTCTAAGTGGGAGGTCTGAGTACCATGCATGGTAATAACGTGTGGGTGGGTGTGTGTGTGTGTGTGCGTGTATGTGTGTGTGTCTTCACAGGTGGAACAATCCAAAGTGCTGATAAAGGAAGGCGGTGTCCAGCTCACACTCACTATTGTTGACACACCAGGGTTCGGAGATGCTGTGGACAACAGCAATTGGTGAGATGATGGATAGAAGGAGGAATGGATACAATGCGTATTATGGATGAGCGACAAAGTACATCATTAGTCTTTATTTTTGATTGTCTTTTCATAATGATGTACCATCTGTGTCATCATTTACCATCAGTTTTCCCCTCCCTTCTGATGATTGCCATACATAATAGTCTTGGTTTTCCCTTCCATCGTGCAGCTGGCAGCCGGTCATCAACTACATCGACAGCAAGTGTGAGGACTTCCTCAACGCAGAGTCCAGGGTGAACCGCAGACTGATGCCAGACAACCGGGTGCACTGCTGCCTCTACTTCATTGCCCCCTCCGGACATGGGTACGTAACGTCTGGATGGAGCAGAGAACACGCACGGGCGTAGGAATGTTGCTTAGGGCACACACAAAAAAAATGCTACTGTTTTTATAGGTGGAGGGCAGAAAGGAACTCCCGGTTGATCTCTTGCTGTTTCACTCTGCATCAAGGGCATCGTATACACATTAATAGAGAAAGTAATGTACAAATTGATTTTGTGAATGGGTTATCTGTTAAGAGATTATAAACCTTGTGTCTTGATGATGGTGAATGTGAATTGGTCCACAGTGTTTTGAATCAGGCTTGGTCTGTTGAGTTATTTGTAACAGTAAAACAACCCGAGCATAGATCCTATTGGTACATATGTGTGTCACACCACTGGCACGAAGGCTTTTGACTTTTTCAACTTTCTCCGCCAGAACTGCTTCTCCTTCGCTCCCCCATCTGTTGTATATATTTATGTACTCCTGTATGGTGCTCCTCATGTTAGAACCACAAAGAACACAAGCCCTTAAAAGTGTATCTGCCCCAGTACATTAAAGGGTTAGGGGCTAGATTTATTTTGAGTTGGGATGTCAAGTTTCTGGCCCTTTTTAAAAAAAGAAGAGTTTGATTAATTGAAGTATTTGGTGGGGGTTTTTCCCAGAGATGCATAGCGATCGAATAAAGCAGTCCGCTTTCGTAACTGCAGCACATGGCCTGCAGGCATCAGACAATATAAATAACAAATGTCATGCAACCGGAGATATAGGAGCCCAACACTAGTGTGGGCCTCAGTGGAGGAACGTGTGTGCATGGAGGATGCTCACAAATGATACTGGACTCTGCCTGTTAGGAGCTAGGGCTGGCCCTGGGCCTTGTCTTACCAAGCCAAACGCTGAGCTACAACAAAGACCTTATTAAAGACCCACTGTAGTCATTCTTCCAAATCTGGGATAGCATATATATCCAAAAATAGACTTTAGGTCCTAAAGCAAGCAAAACAATTAGGCACCACTACGTTTGCACTCTGTGGGCTTCAGTCTGTTTGAACAATGTGATTTCTTTAAATGTTTTGGGTCGAGCTACAATTACGAACCTTTTTATAGGATACTCTTATGATCTGCCAGTGGGCTCCCTTCTCTAAAATGAATCAAATATTATTCAGTACTGAAGCAGCATTTTAACGTGGGCCTAGACTGGTTCATTATGTTGTTCCCCATCTATTTGCAGAACACATGACTACACATCAAAGCATTTGTATTGCGCATCCATGTCCGTGTGTGTGCGCATGGTTGTGTGCATACGCCATAGATGAGCGGGTAGCCAACGAGAGAAGTTGACCCACAAAGATTACGTAACGCCCACAGTCTTGCTCATGCTCAGTATCGACTTCTTCTCAGCACCATCTAACCATCGACATATTCCAAAATGGAACAGCAGGGAAACCCACCCACAAATGAATACAGCCTCTACGTGGTACAGCCACTTGCCTCTGTCAGCCCTGTGCAATCATTCACTCAATATTCAAACGTTGAGATGTCTGTTGTGGCTGATATGTTGCCAACAACGGCTCACTTATTGAGCAATAGCTTTTTTCCTAAACCCCAGTCACGATGGCGTGACAAATATACATGTGATTTAGGAAATAGCTTCCTATTATTTAATATTTGCCGACATGTAGACCGTGGTTATGATGGCGTGTCACTGACACCGATGACATGTCTTGTCTATTGCATACCTCCCTCAGTACAAATCCCTGTCTGAATGGCATTTGCAGAGGCATTTTAACATTTACTGTGATGTCTGAACTCTGTTTTGGCTACATCTGAAAATCCAGAAACACAGGAGTAAAAGGAAGCGAGTAGAATCCAAATGGGTTTGGATAATTGACAGCTTACCTGAGCAGACACGTCGGGCACTGAACGACATTCTCTGTCCAAATGCAGTTGACCCTGGCCTACTGAGAAATACCATTTCACCAGCTCTCATTTGCTGTGTGACCATTCAAACATCTCCTCCTGCTTCCCCCAGTCCTCATTCTCTACTGCACCTGCAGACACCCAGGCTCTCTGTTATCTAGCTAGGGACACGTCACAGACACGCTCATAAAAATGCTGTATACATATTGCACACGTGTCCGATCATCCTCATTGTTTTCTTAAGAAAGAGTAAACTTTGCATGGACCTCAGTCCTTTTTTTAAAATGCACACACATTCTTCCTTCTTGCTTCACCTTGCATAACCCCTCCTTGACCAGGGAACAGCTGTTGTGTTGCTGGTATGGGCTGGCTTGTTGCGTGTCATTTAGAATTCCTGACATAAGTTATGCTCCTTTTTTACTCCCCCACAACTCCCCCCACAGTCTTTACCCTACTTCCACTCACTCACTCACTCACTCACTCACACATATACACACACACACACACACACACACACACTTGTGTAGGCAATGTTGTATGCATAGTACATGCACCATCTTAAGCCCTGCATCAATATGCACACAAACATATTTATAGCCCATTCAAATATTTAACATCAAATAAAATGTTGTTTTGGTTTGAAACTAACCGCATCCTCCCCCACATCTCCAGTTACACACCGGCCCATCTCAGTGTCACGAACAGGCCCACTGCCTCTGAAGCCCACAAACAAAGGACTGTGCCCATTGTCTCCAGCTCGCTCATATGGCAGAGAGAGGGAGACATGGAGGTGGTGAACGAGGAAGGACCACTGCTGAAACACAATCCCCCATAAGAGTCTCCCTATGACCTAATGATCCTGGGGAAGAGCTACAGATGGAGACCCAATCTGTCACACTGAGTCATGTTGCTTTTGTAGTTCCCGTTGTCCCCTTGCTAGGGTAGTGGTCACATAGAGTGTTTTCGCTGGTCTGAGGGCCCTCTTCTGGCGAGTGTGTGAATCGCACCTGTCCCAGATGTTAATGCCATGAGTTCCGAGTTCAAAGGCTCCCCATAAGGTCCTGGTTAGGCTGTCGAGACGGTGTTTCCTTTCGGGTTGTATTTGTTTTAAGCGCTAATCCACCTCCCGCTTGGTCTGTGCCAGGCCTTTTCCACTGGCCCCGGCTGAAAAAATGCCATGACGTGTCACGTTGAAATGGCGTGTCGTCTTACCAGACAGTTTGACGTCGCTCTAATCGGACTAGTCTACATCCTACCAAATGTGTAGATCTTAAAAGGTCACAAGGAAAACAAAAGCTACGAGGAAAGAACATACACAATATTTCACTGATGCACGTTCTCATTCATGAAATATAGATATAACATATGGTGATATCAGTGGGGATCATCTCTTTAGCTGATTTAAAAGCCACACATCAGTAAAACCCTGCTCCGTATTCCGGTTCACCCTGACCTCCTTACTTACTGCACGAGTATAAAGTGTCCTGCTGGGAACCGCACACCCTTAAAATAATCTTCTATTATAGAGTGCTGCTGACTTTGAAACTGGCTACAGGCTGAGTTGTGTGCATCTCTAGTGCCTACCCATCCCATTAGAGCTGAAAATACGTTATGTATGTTATATAATAATGGAATACTGACTATGAGGATAGGCATATGATTAATATATACAGAGATATGCATTATAGGATTCTGAGGAGATAACGTCAAGCAATGTGTTGGATGCAGACAGACGGCTGCTAGGAAGTGGGAAAATAGGCTGAAAATAGCAGTCATGAAGAGAGAGGCGTTCAGGGGTCCTAGCCAGGAAATGTCCCGTGCACTCACAGTATCACTCATTCGGTGTGTTTCCCCCAGTCTGAAGCCACTGGACATTGAGTTCATGAAGAGACTCCATGACAAGGTCAACGTCATCCCTCTCATTGCCAAGGCCGACACGCTGACGCCCGAGGAGTGCCAGCTGTTCAAAAAGCAGGTGTGTGTGTGTGTGTGTGTGTGTGAGTGTTTGTGTTTGTCCCCTGTAATGTTGTAATCTCTCATTCTACAAAAATGCCATGTTACCTGTGCATGATCATGAGCATATGTGATTATTCTGTTGGCTAGCTAAATGATGCATATCTTTACTATTGACCACAGTTAGTTCTTTCTTATGATATATCTTCTTAGAATTCTTCCCATGAATAAATGTATGATAAGAAAATTATTCATATTAACGGTTATTCTATTATCTATTGCCTGGAGTTTGACACAATCTTTTTCAAACTCCATTAACTCCGTGTTGCACTTGCTTAGGTGGAACACTTAATGGAGTTCTAAAGATATTGTGTTAAACTCCATTAACATGCTAAAGTGGATCAATGATAAGTTGAATTTATGAAAACTAATGCCGAAGAAGGATAATAGTCTGTTGGTCTGTTGCTAGCCTTAGCTCAGGCCAATGTGTCTTCTGTTTCAAACAAGTTCTCTTCCATCCCTTAGATCATGAAGGAGATCCAAGAGCATAAGATAAAGATCTATGAGTTCCCGGACACAGAGGACGACGAGGACAGCAAACTCATCCGAAGGATTAAGGTATTCTTCTACTGCTCCTACAGGACTTCAGTTAGAATCCCCAGAGACAGCAACAACGCACCTTCTGTTGATTACAACATTTTGCAATAATATGCACGTATCGTTCTTTCTCAATAAAAATAAATAACAAAATAAGGAATCTTCATGGAGGACGTGTTTCATGGTCTGCCATGGACAATGACAACCAAAAGGGGGAAAAGTTGTTTGTGGGTTCATAGTTCGGGGGGGGATAAGAGAATGAAAGCAGGGAGAGAAATGTAAGGGTGATGAAGGAGAAATTAAGCTAACTGTGGGTCGGGTCGATATCTGTCGCCTGTAGCAACCTCGTCCCAACTGCCGAGCCAGTCCGTATCGAAAACCCTGTCAATACTACATGCATTTAGAGACCCAGTTGAATTAACTAACTCGGCTAATTAACCTCCATGGGACATGAAGTCCCACTAAGGCCTGAGGCTAGGACTTGTCACGCAGTGGTTGTCAGGCAGTTGATTACACCGTGTATATTACATTATAAACATCAAGTGTTTTTTTTTATACATGGAGATGTAATGAGTCGTTTTGATGCACTTGAGTTTTGACATTTACTCCTCAATAAATGCAAAATGGTTTTGTAGATGATCTGTGCTTTGTAAATATTCAATATTTCTATAATCCAGGAAAAGATGCCATTGGCGGTGGTGGGCAGCAACGTGGTGATCGAGGTCAACGGCCGAAAGGTCAGAGGTCGGCAGTATCCATGGGGCGTGGCAGAAGGTAGGCATAGCCCAGCCTCACAGCTCAAACAGACTGGAAGGAAGAATGTAGCATCTGTAATGCAATCCCTAAACATATTCTCAAAAGAGATTTCTTTGTAATGACGACTACTACAATTTCACTTTACACTGCACTAAATAAGCACCAGGGACCGACAGTGACCATGAAATAGGAACTGGGATAGATATGTGTGTGGTACTTACTAACATTCTCCAAACAATCAGAAAGTCTCCATTACCCCCAGTGCACTCTACTCGACCATGTTCTTTCCAAATAGAGCAAAGTTGCCCTGTTCCACTATGTTCTTGATGCAAAAGATTAAAACAGGCAAGATGTGTGTATTGCATTCTGGGAAATGTTGTTCTGACACCTCAACAGGCAACAGCCTACCCAAAGAAGATGGAATGAACTGAAATGTGTCCTCCTCGCCTGATCATTACCCTTAGTAAATTATGTTGCAACTGTTTTTACTTTAAAATGTACCTCATGATGGATTATAAGTGCAAAATTATTTCTCTGTGGTTTAAAATGTATTATTATTTCATTTTTTCATTCTTTTATCTTTAATTTCTCTTTCTTTTTATTTTTTATTGTATGTTTTTGTCTATTCTTTTCCATGACTGACAGAGGGCATTTTTGGTAAACGAAACCATCTTTCTCTTTTTTGAAACCACTTCTTGATGCCCCACCTTCATCCCTCATGGCAATCCTCGTCCTCCATCTATTTCTTCATCTCCCCTCTTCCCCTTACCTTTTCTGTTGTTGCGCTGTCTTATCATTAGGACCGACAGCAAAACAATGCTCTTATCAGACTTGGGGTTTAATAATTATATAATAAAACAATTATGCCACCCATTGCACTCCTGACCATCCCTGGAAGGAGGGATCCCCCACTCTGCGTTCCTCCTCAAGATTTCTTCCTTAATAATGATGGGGGTTTATTCTTGCCCTCTTGGGGGCTAGGGTCGGGGGCTGTCATAAATATTTGGCCTGTTCAGCCCCTTGAGACTGTACCGGTGAGTAAGGGCAAAACAAATACAATTTAATTGAATAATAATAATGTGTAATCTGCTGATTCACTTGTTCACACTTTATTCCAAGTGAATCAAGCCAATTGAACAGCTCCAAAACCTGGCAAATGTCACCTGTCTGGTGGCAACAAGTCCAAGTTCTTTACACCTGAAGCCCAAGACTCACTTTAACGGTGGATTCAGGTTTTGCTGTTAAACTCCCAGGCCTGATGCTGGTCATGGAGGGGATGGTTAGAGACTGATGTGGTTAGCTGATGGCTACCGCTGCAATATAAATCATATCGCTAACGTGGTGGGTCCCTTCCTTGCTTTGGCACTGGGCTATCCCGGCCTGCCAGCTACTGTGACCAGCTTTCTTCACTTTGTTTCACTTCTGTCTGGAATAGATCCGTTTCATTAAAATAGTTGCAGACTTTTTTTCTTTTCTTTATTTCCTCCCAAATTGTATGTTTCGTCTTTGCAAAAGCTAATTATATTTTGGGGGAGTTACTTACTTTTTGAACACATGGCTTAAAATCAGACCTGCCAGGAGTTGAATATACTGGTGGAGGCTAATCAACTAGTTCTGGAGTGTTAGTTCCCTAGTCAAGTTCCTTGACTAGGGATTAAGTCTAGTAATATTATTTGACAAATTGAGTCCTCGTTTTATGGTGAAACAAAATGAACTCTGCTGTTTTGATTAGTTCGGCAGTCTCATGTTTGACAAGGGCCACGCACCAAGGATTGGGGATCCACTCTTCTAACTTGTCATTCGCTTATAGGTTCATGAGTGGCTTATCACAGCTATAGAACCGTGTTTGCTCAGACAGGTGTGCATTTTCCCTGCTCTATACATCCTTAAGGATAGCTATTTGCTTGGCATCCTTGGCTGCAGAAAACACACACACACACACACACACACACACACACACACACACACACACACACACACACACACACACACACACACACACACGTGAAGACATCTGCTTATGCATTTATGTGAAACTGCTGTTTGATTTCAGGACAAGGGTTCTTAAACCTGACGCTGCTCTTACAGGCCTTGCTCTGTTCAGGTCCATGTGTGGTGATTTACATGCAGTCAATTTAAAGGATTGGTTCAACATTAGGAGACCACAACTTCCAAGTTTATTCAGTATTGAGGTAGTTGGGGTATTTCTGTGCGAGTCTAGCCGGATGATAATTCAAGAGAGGATGGAAAAAGAGGTTTTCAAAACGGGAACTTCAGGTTTTGATACCAGAGATGGGCACTCCGGTCTCTCCTAAGTCGCACATTAATAGACTTTTGATTTGACTTGCACTCGTCCTTAAATGACTTTGGACTCTACATGGACTCGCCAATTACGTTTTGTTAACAAAAAAAATAGTATTTTGGAAAATCAAGTTAGGCTTTTTACTTTGCCTGTGACCCTTAACCGGGACAGTGATTGCAAAAATATATAACCAAACTGCATGACTTTGGCCTCAGTTACGGTTGTAAATGCTTTCAGTTTCAAGGATTTACCAAAAACTGAAAATCGGACAAGCTGAAGTCTCTCACTTTCTTTAACTTCAAATCAGGTTCCTGGGGGCAGGGGTCTGTAGGTGCCCGTCTGCCTCATTTGGAAACTGAGCCATGCGGACATGGCTTGGATAATTCTAAAAAAAGGAATTCCTACTCTGCAAAAACTTAACTTAAGATGAGCCAGAATACCCTCTCAATTTCAAAGAATTAAATGACCGGTTGCCTAAGCGACAATGCCAAAGTGGTGTGCAATGATTGCAAGTAAGGTTTTAGTTTATTGCCACAGCTGGACTGCACATTGTCAAACCATTGTCTGTATTATCACAGGGAGATGGCCATTACTCTCCTAAGTAGTAAGATACAGCTTGAGGTCAGGTTGTCCAGCAGCACCACACCATCAGCATCAGAAGCTCACCAATGTCGGGAGGTGTTTGGTTCACGGAAAATCTAAAGTTTCAAATGTAACCTAACCTTTGTACCACTTTGCCCCCTCCTGTGTGCTTCCATCATAGCCCAGCAAGACCGCTAAAGGAAAAACACTACCACAATACTGAATCTTTTTGCAAAACAATGGTGTATTTACTCTCAAATCAAGTTTTAGACAAAAATAGGCACGAACCAGTCCTTTAAATTTGCACCGGATTGAAAGGAAATGCCTCCTTCTCCATGTGTGAGGTGCCTTTCGACAACACAAACTAGTTGATCACAGCCCCCACGGTATTCTCCCCCAACGCCCAGTGCCCCCTCCTCCTCTCCTTTCCGGTAGCTCATAGAACAGATCCCCGACCCTACCTGGTACCTTGTGTTCTCCTCCTAAGCCAGTCAGTCTTAAACACATGCAGGTCACGGTGTTGAGTCGGGCCAACTCTGGGCCGTACTAGTAGCGGCATGGCCCCAGGGCCCAGACTTTGGCCCCTCCACCGGGTGTGACAGTAACTGAGAAACCGTACCCCTCCCCTTCGTCAGACGTCCCTCAGCTAGAAGAGAGTGGGGGTCAGTGGCTGGCTTGGGAGGCCAAGGATTCTATAAGCTTCATCAATGGTAAGGCGTCCTCCTTATTGGCCTGCCCCGGCCTTCCATTTGCCGCCACTGGGTTATTTAGTTATAAAAGTAGCGGCATCCAATAATTAGATAAGAGAGGCTCCTTCTTCCTTTTTGGCAATTCATATATCCTCGGCCACCGGTTTATCTACAATCCTTTTCAAGAATTTGCATACACAGTGCTGACACAGTGCAGTTACATGGCTGAAATCGAATCATAAAATTGACAAAACACGTTACTGTATTAACAGAGCCATGTTCACAATGGGTTTAACTTTACGATTGTATGATCTGCATTTCCTTAATACTGTTTCCTTCTTTTTTTAGTGTCATGAATTGGGTGGCACTCCTGTTTAAAGGGTTGTGTCACAATAGTAAACAAATGCCAGCTGTCTTTTTTATGTTTCCAAAGTGAGCCTAGAATGGTGCTGTTCTTAATCGTTCCTTTAAAAATGAGATGGAAATAATTAACATGTGTTGTTATGTTCGCATTGCACACTTTTCTATGGCTCTCAACCACCTAAAATAGAAATTATATACACACCTGCATCAGGACTGGGCCGTTCTCTTAACACTCAACAGGCAGATTGCACAGCGGTCAAGCAAGAATTCCCCACACATACCTTGCACTAATCTACACCTGCTTTGTTGCTGTACATCCTCTGACTGAGAACCCGATAGAGCATGCAGCGTCATCGTGCTTATCACTGAGTTACATGTAGCACCACGAATAATATCACTCCACCGTCATTGCATTTCTAATGACATCCTAATAACTCCCTAATGATAAGTTACACAGGATCAACTTAAGTCCTGCTACTGCAACATAAGTATTTTTTTCTCTTTTATAATTGTTTTCATTCTTTCGCACTTGTGTTACAGTGGAGAACGGCGAACACTGCGACTTCACCGTGCTGCGAAACATGCTCATCAGGTAAGCCTCCCCGTGCTAGTCGGTTTACTTCGATTGCTGTATTTTCGTTCTATTGTCGTTTTCAACGTTTCCTGACAGATGATCAACCAAGGGGCCATGGGACCTGTTTACTGACTGATGTTTTGTTTCATTCTACTCCCATCCCCCTATTCTTCTTCTCACCTTCTCTCCACATTGTTTCCTGTCCCTTCTTTCACCATCTTTGCCATGTCCGCCTTCCTCCCACGGCCCCCGCACCCCTTTCACCTCTCCTCTCTGCTCCTCCTCCCTCTCCTGCTGCTCACGCCCCGTAGGACACACATGCAGGACTTGAAGGATGTCACCAACAACGTCCATTACGAGAACTACCGCAGCAAGAAGCTAGCGGCGGTCACCTGCAACGGGGTGGACGCCTCCAAGGCCAGGGGCACACTCACCAAGTAGGGCCGCTGTCCCGTAAACCATGGGATCTTTCTCTTGCTGAGGATTTAGAACCACCCCACCGCCGGGCTGACTGGCTCATTTCACTGACCCTTCAACATGTTTGCGTCCGCAGGAGCCCCCTCGCTCAGATGGAGGAGGAGCGGCGGGAACACGTCATGAAGATGAAAAAGATGGAGACAGAGATGGAGCAGGTGTTCGACATGAAGGTCAAGGAGAAGAAGCAGAAGCTGAAGGACTCTGAGGCCGAGGTGGGTTCAGAAAGTGTGTGTGTGTGTGTGTGCGTGCCTGTGCGTGCGTGCGTGTGTGTGTGTGTGTGTGTGTACGCAGCTGTAGTGCCTTGTGCTTGAGTGAGAGTGAGAGAATATTAAGTCTGTAAGGGAGAGGTAGAGATTATGGGAGGGTTCACCTTTATAAGCGTGTACATCATTTTAATGCAAACATTGCTTTCCACACCCCTCGTCCTGCCTATGTCAGCTGGAGAGGCGTCACGAACAGATGAAGAAGAACCTGGATGCACAGTACAAGGAGCTGGATGAGAAGAGACGCGTGTTTGAGGATGAGAAGGTCAACTGGGAGGCCCAGCAGAGAATCCTGGAGCAGCAGAAGCTGGATGCCTCCAAGTGAGTAGATGTCATGCATGTCTAGTAAACTGGCTTTGAGTTGTTGGTTCAAAAGTTGCGATGATGATGATGATGATACGAAAATGAGGTTGAAATACAGAATGCCAACCTCATTCTTATCAAGGCATTTGACAAGCTTTTAACCAAGTGCGAAGGCGTGGTTCCCCTGTATTATTACTTTTACGTTTATTCACTCAACCTCATCTACAGAAACACTTTTATTTGCTGAACCTGGGACCATAGGGTGACCTTTATGTACTCTTGAGGCTAAATTGTATTTCTCTTTTTTTCAGGACAATGGAAAAGAACAAGAAGAAGGGCAAAATCTTTTAAGAGATGAAGAGTTTTTCCGTTTCCCTCTAGCTAATGTTCCCCGCTTCTCCCTAAGAACCCCCCATCCTACACCCCCCTTATCTCTGACCCCCAAAAACACTCACGGGAACATGGGAAAACATAAAGTCTGATACATTGCTGCAGCGCAATCTGATAATACAATTTGCATTGTCGTTTTTTTACCTGAAGCACATCTGGTGCAGCGGTTTGCTTCTCGTGTGCAAAACATTTCCCCCACATCTCAATGTGTATTATTCTACAGTGTATGGCGAGCAGTCGGCCAGCCACGTCGTCAGACTTTATTTGGTTTTGCTTTGATTGCATGATTTTGCAATGCTGAGCTACAATTTGACAATGAGGAACGGTGACTTCCTCTGAGCTGTGGAGCAACACATGGCAGGGTCCATGCATGGTCATATTTTACATATGCTAGTGATATGTCATGTTAGATGTTCTGTAAATCCACAGACAGCTATACCTATCCTATCCTATGTAGTCTTCTCACATTGTTGTCATAATACACACATGAGGAACCATCTCCAAATCGTTCGAAGTGCACAGGAATAAACCACAATGCATGTGTACTCCAGACATTCCTAGCAGACATCCTGTGGTATCTGTGCACATTAAATACACACTGTAAGAAGAGTGTGATTTGAGGGTTAAATGTATGCCACTGAGTTAATTTGATTCAGGTTGGTGTAAATTAATGTGCTAACTAGCTAGATAAAATGAGGGAGTGTGTGTGTGTGTGTGTGTGTGTGTGGTGAGCGTAAATGTTTCTACCTGTATGCTGACTCATTGTCTGTTTTTGTGCTTTTAAGGAAACCCTGTTTTTGAGGTTAATATTACGCTGTTATTTTTACGATAAAGAATATGGAGAATTTAATCTGTATAACTGAGTCGTTATGAAATTTGTTGGTAACATAACAAAGTGGTTTTCTTTTCTTTTATTGACCATTTTCCCAAAATGTTCCCAATAGTTATGTGAAAGCATTGGTGTCCGATAACTGGTTACAGTGGTTACATCAACGTTTTATTGTAATTTAAGTGGTGGATATTGTCAAATTCAGTCCTCTCAAAAAGCCCCCTTCCGCATTCTGACATATGTCATTGCAGTCATTCATGCTTTCATTGACAAGTGAATCCAAAATGTTAATGAAATGTGCCACTCTCCTTGACTGCAGTAAACCTTCCTTTTTCTTCGGTGCACACATATTTAGGATTTACTGTCAGCCTGAGAGCTATTTTGAGTTTATTTTCTAATGATTGGGGTAACAGTTAAAGGCAGCACACTGTTTAAAATCCTCAGAAACTTTGACATTCCTGTTCCAAAAGGTATACAATAATGATAATGGTGATTATGGTCAGTATGAATGGGTGAAATCTGTTTATGTTGTTGGTAACTGTAGTCAGGACTCCAGCTATGCATTGGAAAAAGATCAAACCTACATACATATATTCACAAACATCTTCTTTGTTTTGCAGTTTAGTTGTGGGCATATATAGTGTTAAACTGCTGCACATTGTTAATATAAGTATTATTATTATTATGGTTAGCTGGTTGGTTTTGTTTTTTTTCTCTTTGATTTGTCAGAATTCAACCCTTAACTTTGTCAGGGAAGCCAAAAGACACTCAAATGAACACACAAAAAACAAGTCCATGCCAATGACCCCCTCTTACTCTAAGGGCCTCTGTTTTTTGAGGAAGAATGCTGGGCTCATATAACTAAGTCATTAGGACTATGTTTGGTTATACCTCGGACCGTATTCTTCTCTCCAATGTTCTTACGCAACTTAATTTCTAAACCACTGATTACCATGAACGATTAAGAGGATTTCTTTTTTTTAAAAAATGCATTTTTACAAGGATACTTTTTGTTTTCTTTTCTTTGTTTCATTGCCTGTTCGCTAACTGTACATGATTAATATTAAAGATGAAAGGTTATGCTTCAACATCCAGGGCTTGATGTTTGGTTTTTGAAGGCATTTAATGCTGGAACGAAAATGTGACTCAAGACCAGATGAGTCACAAACCAGATCTGACCCTGTTAAAGTTAACCTTCAAAGAAGCCTTCAGATGACAAAAGACTACTGAATTCTGCAAACACATTAAGTGATACTCAAGCTATAATTCTTGTTCATGTTTGCCAGATATGCAATTTTATACTAGGCATCCCACATTCAAGGCATGTTCATCAATGAATGTGCCCATAATTAATTCCCTGTATTGTTGATTATACAAAAATGTGGACAGTTTCAATTGCACATTTGAAAGTTTCTACAGAGCATGCTGACCATTAAGACCCTTGCGCTATTATAGTTCGTTAACAAATAAGAACGTGAGCTTACTTAGTTGAGCACTGCATGAAGAAAACTGTTTAATTCAGTGGGCACAGGCCTGTATTGTCTTTGTCCAAATTGTTTCACAAGATAAACAACATTACTGCTAAACTCCATGTGTAAAATAGGAACCAAATTATGCCTTGATGTGAACATCTCTTTTAAAGGATGTAAGAACAAACATGGAATTTTTCAATTTTAATGTCTCATATTTAATTAAGGAAATTCTTAATTTGGTCGAAAACCAAGCAATTTTAGATACAGTTTAGACTTGGATTTAGCATTGCATGAAAAATAATTATGTTAATAGTTAATGACAGCTGTTGCAATAATGCAAAAATCTCTCAGCAATATTGATAGCTGTTGCTTTTATATTTTGCTCTTTCCCATTGTTTCTTCAAAAGGATCTTCAGTTGGCATGGTGGAATTCCTTGTATATCATCTGAGCCCATTTGTCCTCCTGATGGTAGCAGATTCCTTTTCCGTTTCGATATTTGACTCTGTTGGAAGAGGTATGTTAAGATTATGTGTCAAGAAGACGAAAAATGGTTTTCTAGCCTGTAGAAAACCATGGTTTGTTTGTCTTTATTTTACATTTGACTTATTGTCTAAAATTACAAATATATACCGTGAAATGCTAATATATTAAACATTAAACATTTAAGAAAGAAATGACAAAAAAGTCACAATTATTATTGAACAACTTACTTGAATCCATGTTGCTTACAGTACGAATGAATTTTTTCGATGGAGGCAATATATGTCTTCTTAATAGGTCTTTCTTTGAAATCATTGCAGCAGTTTTTGTTTGATCTCATTGAGCTAATCCCAGCAGCTGTAATAAAGAAAAAATAATTAAAGGTAAGCAAACCTACACATAAAAATGTCATCGTCATAAAGAATGTTGATTAAAGGTTGCACTTACTTGCTCCAGAGTACATAGTAAGCAGCAGCAGTCCAAGAACTAAGCACAAAATCTTCATTGTGTGTTAAGTCAAAACTTGATTATCTTCTGACTTTGAATGAGATTTTTTTGAATGTATCGATTTCCTTTGGTTGCTGCTCCTATATATACTGATTATTGCAGAAGTGATGTGCGGCCAAAAATTGACACGCATGGAAATTCCCTAGAGTACTTTGAAATGGATATCCCTGTTATCAGAACAGAGGGGGGAATGTCTAATTTTGTTAGAGATGTTTATCTTTGGAGCATTGGTAATGCTCAATTCCAAACCAGTGTTTTATTTTCCATTTTTTTATGCTAGTTACGTATGAATCAGTACTCAAATGCTAATACCATGATATCAGCAAGATGTTATCAGTTATTTTAACACATACATTTGCACCTCAAATGTATGGTCTCTGCTGTCCGTGAAGGTATTGCTATCTTCCTTCCCCTATTCGAAAATCCTTGCATGTCCTTCTCGACTTATTTTCCGAATAGCTATAATATTTTACGTGTAATTCACTTACCATTCAAGGTGTAGGTATTTTATGCAAGATGTATCAAGTCAGTTGGGGACTGCAGCCTAGTTCTGGGAGAGGTCAGCTATAGAGGTGAATACCCCTGCTAGCTGGTGGCTGCGCAGTCTGAGGACACGGCCCGGAATTCAGTCTGGCCTTGGTGACTTTACTCCTTTATATAACCTCCACACATCAGCCATGTTCACGGGCACAAGTGCAGTCTTCCTGGTCCTCCGCTAGCAGTGGCAATGGCGTTGCTTATCTCAAACCGTTTGCATAAGGAGTTTTGCCCCTCGGGGAGAGTCATTGAGCATGCTGTTGCTACTGTTCCTCTTTCAGGGGAATCGAAAGAGAGGCCCACATGCATTTGGGGTCAGAGCTGGGGTAGCTGCTGTCTATTTTGGTGTATCATATGGTTTTCTTGGACTTCGTCAAGGTCCCTAATGCTATAGGCAGAGGTATGTGGTGACCGTCACCATTAACCCCAGGCTTTTACATGGTTTTTTTCAATTGCTTGAACACTATAGACACATGCTTAGACCAAAGTAACACAACTTAAAGTTTTTGTTTCTATACCTTAAACCCCTGTAACCATTCCTTAAACAAAAACGCTGCTTTGCACTTTAGTTGCAATTGTGCAACACACTTGCTCCTTTCTGCAACACTCCTGCACACTACACACTATTTCATGCATAAGACACTTAATTCAAAAATGACATCTCATTGTACCATTGGGAAAACACATCTATTCAAAATCCTAAACACATTGGTTAATTGAAAATACTTATATACACACCTGAAAACACTTTCTTCCAAAACTGAACACCAATCAGCCAGCTACAGAAAAAAAGGCCTCAGTTAAGCCATTTTGAGAACTTTGCAAGCATGCATGCAGGAAGAGCAAGAGGCAGAGGTAGAGGAGGAAGAGGAGGACAGGGACATAGAGGAGGACGTGGTGGAAGAGGCCGTGCACAGAACATTATTTCCGATGACATAAGAGCAACTTTGGTGGACCATGTCATAAACCATGGTCTGACTATGAGGTAAGCTGGGCAGAGAGTCCACCCTAATCTAAGCCGTTTCACAGTTTCATCCATGATAAGGACATTCCGACTGGAAAACAGGTTTGTCTTCAACTCTCTACTTTCTACTCTACTCAGACTGTATCTGAGTATTTGCAGTACTGTACCATATCACATGTATTGTATTGCAGGGTGGCTAATGCTCCTTTTTGAACGAAAGTGGTAGTTTTGTGACATACTGTGATTACCTACATTGAGATGTTTCAGTACTTTCTATGGTATATACAGTAAAGTACAGTATATACAGTACTGTAAAACAGAAGCAAACCAATACAGTAACATTTTGTGGTTGCTTTTTTCAATAGAATGACTAGAAGACCTTCTGGGGCGGACGCCAACGCCTGTTCACCCAACAGCAGGAGCTTGCCATTGTGGACCTGGTCGGAGCAAACAATGCAATCCGTCTCAACCAGCTACAGCAACAAATACTTGCAGATAGAGAAGTATTCAATAACATAGAGCGAGTAAGCATTTCCACTATCAGACGCATCTTGTTAAAGCACCAAATTACCATGAAGCAATTGTGCAGGGTCCATTTTGAGAGGAACAGTGTCAGGGTCAAAGGACTTCAACGTGAATATGTACAGGTAAGTGTTACAGTCTTTAACATTTACAATACAGTATTGGTGTCATCCAGTTACAGCTGAATATGTGCCATTGTATCAGTACCACATAGATACATTCAGAGAAGTACCGGGTACCTGTTTGATGGGGTGGGGGTTCTGTATGTGTAGTACTGTAGTTGAATGTTTTGAGTAATGCCATCCAAAATATGTATCACATGTATTTTTTTTCTTTACAGAGCATCTTGGAGATGGATGGAGCTGCACAGCCTCATGAATTTATTTACATTGATGAGGCTGGATTCAACCTCAGCAAAACAAGCCGACGGGGTCGTAACGTAATTGGCCAAAGGGCAATGATGCAAGTGCCGGGACTGCGCGGGGGAAATATGTCATTGTGTGCTGCCATAAGCCTTCAAGGGCTACTGCACCATCAAACAAAACTAGGTCCCTTCAATACCGAACATATAATAACATTTCTGGATGCACTTCACGATGCAGCTGTACAGGACAGACCAGAGCAGCCCAGGTTTGTTGTTGTCTGGGATAATGTTAGTTTCCATCGGGCTGCTCTGGTCCGCAACTGGTTCACCAACCATCATCAATTTGAAGTCCTATACTTGCCCCCTTACACACCATTTCTAAACCCCATAGAATATTTTTTTTCGGCTTGGAGATGGCGTGTATATGACTGCCAACCACATGCTCGCATGGCTCTTCTGCAGGCAATGGAACAGGCCTGCGGTGACATCGACTTAGGGTCAATCCATGGATGGATTTGGCACACAAGGCAATATTTCCCCCGATGCTTAGCGGGAGAAAACATTGCTTGTGATGTTGATGAGATCCTATGGCCAGACCCCAACAGACGGCAGGATCCGTAAGCCCACCCACGCACAATTGCCATGTTTTTCTGTGTTTAAGTACAGTAGGGTTTATTTTTGTTTTATTTTTGCTCAAACTGTATTCACTGCACTGTAATGTACAGTACTGCAAGGTACAGTATTTAGTATTTGATCTTTTGGTTGTGGTGAAAACGTGCCCTCTGTGGAACTGAATAAAAACAGTGAACATGAAAGACTGCAGTGTTTTATATAAAGTAGACCAGTGTGTTGCTGCTGACCTGAAAGTGTATTCATATGATGCAAGTGTGTATCATTTTGTCATCAGCGTGCCATTTTTACAAAGAATTGTTAGGTTTTGATAGCCGAGATTCAATTTGACATAGATGTGAATGGTTTATTTCCCAGTGTTGTGTCTTATTTGCTTGCGTGTTGAGTTTTGACACAATGAGCTAAATTTTGCAAAATGTGTTCAAGCAATTGAAAAAAACTGTAAAATAGGGAAGTAACTTTCGGGATGCATCTTCCACGAACTTAGTTACTTCGTGGAAGATGTAACTAAGTTCTTACTCCTCATAGCTAGTGCTTTAGTGTTTTAACCGCCTGTCGGGAGAGCTGCGGAGAGCTGCAGTGTCGCTACCGAATAGCTGGGTAATGCGAGCTAAATTAAGTAAAATGTACAATTTCCACTGAGAATCGAAGTTAATGTATCAATGGAATTAGCTGGGATTAGGTGTGGTGTGTGTGTGTGTGTGTGTGTGTGTGTGTGTGTGTGTGTGTGTGTGTTTGTGTGTGTGCGCGTGAGTGTGTGTGTATGTGTTTATTTGTGTGCGCTTGTGTGCGTGTTTGTGTTTATAGATGTAATTCTTCGTCTCCCCTGCAGAGGGCAGTAATACGCCTCGCCACGTTTAAACTACCAGAAACCCCACAATAGAAGAAGAAGACGTCTCGTTTGTTTGTACTCGGCTGCTCGTCAGAAGACCCGCTGAAATTCAAAGTTTGAAGCGCAGGCAATGGATGCAGTCATGTGTCGAACACCAAACTGATTTATATATTTCAATTTTTTTTCAGGTAGCTATCCGTAGTCCGCGTTGAATAGTTCCTAGTGACTGGAATATTGTCTCTACATATCTTCGGGTAAGCAGAGCTTATCTGACGATTAACTGACGAGCTTTGTCTTTCTATGGGTAACGTTAGAGCTACGGAGAGCTGCAGTGTCGCTACCGAATAGCTGGGTAATGCGAGCTAAATTAAGTAAAATGTACATTTTCCACTGAGAATCGAAGTTAATGTATCAATGGATTTAGCTGTTTGTAGATAATAGAGATATGTAAAGTGAAGAAAATTACTTTGTGAACTCCTGAGTGGGTTGTGAAATTAGTGTCGGGCGTTTTCAAGTTATCACATTCCAGAACATGCACGTATGATTTTTACTGTTGAACACTGTTTTTTATTTTTGTTAAATCTTACACTATCTAGTCTGGTGCCATAATAATTGGGTCTTTTTAACTTTAGATTAACTTTGGGGAACATCGCCTATTGAATATAAAACCTGACCCCTTTCTCCGCCCCCGGAGTTGACTAAGCTGTCAGTTGGTTTCCTCCACAGAGCTCATCATGGAGCCCTCAGGCAGCGGCAGTCAGCTGAAGAGGCCGAGAGCCCCTCTGTCAGACTCTGAAGACAATGTCTTCTCATCCTCAGGTGCGTGTGATAGACGTTATTGTCATATTTTAAACGACACTGTACTAAAAGTTTTCAAAGCATTTTGTTTCTTTGTGCTGTTAAAATGATCCATGACAGAACGTAAAGATGGGCAAAAGCGCCAACGCCTGGATCGGGCTGGTCAGGAGAACCTCAGCCCTACAACATCTTCTGGACGTTCAACTGAGCAAGCGCTGAAGCCGGACACACCGGCCATCAACTCGGTGCGCTCCAGGGTGCAGCAGCTCACCCAGAGACGAGAAGGTAAGACTCTCTTGAGTCAAGTTTATGCACACAGTTCACAGGTTAAGACTCTATGCTATTGACAACCACTCCCTCAGCTTAGAAAACCTTCATATTTAAATGACTTGAAAATAGGCCTCTTAAGACATTAATATGGATCATATATGCCAATAGGGGTACAATATTATGTCTTATGCATGTTGAACATCAGTGAATATGTTCAACACTATATTGATGTTGTGGCCAGTGAATTCAAGGAGCTGCAAATGTAGAATCCATTTACAAATTCCTCCAAAACCTGAAATTTGTCACGCATTACTTGGATTGCTACCTGCTTAGGTAAATCCTTGCAGTTGGTAAGCTCTCTGTTTTCCTAGTATTATCAAGCACAGCCTTCTGAAAGAAAGATGGCTATCAAGTGAGAACGTGTTAAAGCTAACCTGAGCCAGTGTGGATTGCCGTTTTGAACGTGTAAATACCTGGATGAATATTGGACAATGGACTGCCTGCTACTCACTTCAGGAGGACCTGTCCTGGCCCAGAGGTGTCTGTCAGATCCCGGGGCTGACAACCTGTCCATCATCCTGCACAACAAGGGCTTCACCGAACATCTCCTAGGTGAGAATCTGCAGAACAATGTGCAATGAAAGTCTAGACATAGCTATTTATAGTTGTTAAAACAATATTACAGAGTACATCATTCTAATGAACAGTTCGTGTTTATGGTATTGTTGCGCCTCTATGCAGCATGTGTCTTAAATGTGATTATCTTATTTCATGCCAAAGAACAAATTTTCCACCAACGTTCAGAAGTATGTTTCGATACTGATTTGATTCAAGCAGATTGCTATAGATTCATGCAGAGCCATTGTTGCACAATACGTGTATGGATCTATATCTTTACCAAAACCCCATCTATAGTTTAGATTGGAGGAGTATAGATTGTTATAGCTATCCACCAATGAGCTGATATCTCTCTTGTTATCTGAAGCCAAATGCCCTGTGTGTGCGTTTTCTCACTAGGGGAAGATGAGTTCCATCAGCGCATGGAGCGGTTCAAAGCCCCCATCTTTCAGCCTAGCCCAAGCCTGGTCCCTTCAAGTCCCCGCACCTGCTCGGATTTAGTCTCTGGCATCCAACAGAAACTCCAGGGCAGCCTGACCCCCAGCTCCAAGCAGGCGCTCTTCATACGACAGGTATGTCACTTTATCACACGATTATACTACGAAATCATGACTAATGTGACTTTGATTAGATATACCTATTTATTTATTTATTTATTTATTTATTTATTTATTTATTTATTTATTTACGTTTTATTTGAATAAGGCAGATACAAAAACGAACAGTCATCTTATGTATGCATCATAGTGTTTTTACTCAAAGCTAATTCACAACACTTGTCCCTAGTAGGGCTTTTGGTTAAAAATAATAATACAGATAAACATTATTAAAAATAGAAAAATGGAAGTGAGATAAATGGAAGAGAAAATATGATGTACAGAGAGAGCACAGTGTAAAAACTAAATAAGAGAGCAAGAATCTTGCTGAACTAGCCATAATTTTGTTTTGTTTTTTTACCGTGAAAAATGTAGGGATAGGTTTCAAGTGGTCTGGCTGTGAGTTCCATAACTGTGTCCCTTTTATTGAAGAGGCTGTTTGAGCAAAAGATGTTCTGCGGAAGGGGATTCTACAATTGCCTTTTGACATTGCTCGGGTAGTGGATCTTGTACCACTTTGTAGTCTTGTTATTGTCTTGCAGAGCAGTTGGGGAGCAGCGTTATTTAGGCATTTGTAGACCAATTTAAATAAGTGTAAGGAAATAAAGAGAGAACCTAGCCTGCTATTGAGGCATGGTTTGGGTTAAGCTAGCTTTCCAGTATTTAAATGCAGTGGCTACGATTTAAAAAAATAAAAAAAAAAAAAAAAAAAAAAAGTATCTATATTTCAAGGGTTGTTGTTGTGCTTCAAAAACCTTTGGTTTGTTTTACCTCTTGTGCAGAGTTTTACTGCATATGCAAACATGTACAAAAAAAATCTCACCCAAGATCTCGGTCCTAAATTTTTATTCAGTTCCTCTGCTTTGTTTGTCACCCATTCAGGAGCGAGAGAAAGAGCTGCGCCTGTTAAACGCTCAACCTATCAGTGAAAATGCCTGGCTGAAAAGAAGCTCATCCGATCCCACAATATCTGAGGTCAGTAAACAGATTGGCTTTCCCTATGGGGTCAAACCTTTGGGGTCAAAGTTGATAATTAATGTGCAGACTTGTTCTTCAAAACACAGCCCCAACGTTTTTTTAAGAATTATCTTCCCCATGGGACGCAACATCAAATCTAGCTACTTCCATTTAAAAACAACCTGTGTAAATCCTAGAAGGGGAGGGGCACTCCTGGCCCCTCCCCCTCCACCTGGACGCCTCATGGATTTAGGAGGAAAGTCAACTGGCCTCCAGTGCACCCCTGGGACGTGAGTCAGCGTTTAACAGATATCTGAACTATCTGAGTCACCTGCTGCACGTGGGCAGCACTTTCAGGAGCAGGGGGTAGAATCCCATTTAAGCACGTTGGCATTAGAGGAGCATGAATGTCAATATTTAATGAATTGTCAGCACTTTCTATCTCCTTTTTGTAGTTGGAAGACACTTTTCTTTTAAGGCTTCACCTTTCTTTAAACCTTCATCACAATAAATATCAATGGTTCCATGGGCTCCACAGTACCGACTTCAAATTTTAGTTTGACAGGACACACTTGAAGAGTAATGAACAACCCTAATGTTTGCACATGCCACCAGATAGTAACCATCAGTTAGCTATTGGCTAACTTATAACATAGAATAACATTTCCTATCCAATGACAAAATGTTGTTTCATTACTCTTCAAAGGTAAATAAAATAAAATGGTGTCTTAAGAGAAGGAGGAAATCACCTATTGTCACTTCCCCAGTCATAAACAGTTCTGAATAACTTGCTTGGTGTGAAAGGGTGACACCTCATGGTATTATGGTGCTTTGACATGACATGGGTATTTCACTGTTGTACAAATCTATTCTTATTGAATTGAACAAAGCAAACTAACAGATTTGGAGCTTTCTGGTCCAGTAAGTAAAACTCATTTTGAGTCTGCTAACCATCAGAACTGGTGGTTAGCAGAGTGGCAAAATGAAGCTGGATTTTCTAATCTTTGATATAACTCTACTTACTTGTTTTCCAGCAGGGAGATACCTCGGCAGATGGCAGTTTCACTGAAACTCTTGCTCCTAAATCAGAGAAGCCAAAGGAGAAAACCACAGGTAAGGTTATATAACATGCCACTGATATTTGCCAAATATCTTTTTGCAATTTAACATAGGCAAAGTGTCTATGATATTGACATTGATAAAAGGGTCAAGTTTAAGTCCATAGCATATCTATAGCCTGAAATTAAAAGGTCATTGAATTACAGATTTATTTTACAACTACATTTAATCTACAATCAATTGTTTTACTTGTAGAAAGAGCACAGGCATTTTGAGAAAACCAACAAGTCATTTTTTTAATCTGTTTTCCTGTCTGTGTTGGTAATAGGGATGTAACGGTTCACGTTATCCAGGGATTGGTTCTTGCCACTTTCTTTTGGTCACTTTCAGTTCGGTGCCTTTTTATAAACCTAGGAATGGCTCACCATGACCTTGTTTGCTCCATTCGTTGCCCGTCCTCGAACATTAATGTCTGCCCTTGCATAAAGGTATATCTTTCTTTAGACATTATTTTATCGAAAATAACCAGAACGTGGTATAAACCAATAGGCCTATAAAGGGCGGTGATCTTAACTACACATTTAACTCCAGCATCTTGAACTGTAGTAAATGGTTGTAAACGCTATGAAAACGTCCAAGCCTCTAGTGACCTCCTTATAGCGATCTGAGTTGGTTGAACAATGTTGACTGAAAGCTGTAGGGAGAGCTAGGTCGTCGTTGTTTAGGTTTAGCCGGCTTCTCTCCCCTTGCACTTGCCAGAGTTACACGTAATACCAATGTACCTAGGCTAGAATGACGCCGGGTCGAACAACCTCTCACTCTGTCAGCTCACTGAATCCCTACCAACTTTACTGCTGTCTCTAACCTTGTTCTCTACTGACCAATCATCACTCACTTTAATAAAGTATAATTATGCCCTACTAATATTAATTATCACTGTTACTAATAGATATATGGCTGCGACTTCAAAATGTGCTTAAATCAAACGTTGTTCTTTTTTCGTGTTGCACACTTTTTTGACGGGAATCGTTCCAGCCCTCATTGGTAAATGTCTATAAATACGAATACATACTGTGGCTTGTTAGTGCAGAGATGTGTTAATTTTTACTACTCCACAGGTGAAAAGGCACCATGTGACACTCTGACTGCTGCCACTCATGTAGAGATTGAGAACTGCAGTGAATATGAAGAGAAGAACATGTGTAGGGAGCCAGACTCCCCTAGGGTCGAAAGAGACAACAAAGCGAAGGAAGAAGATGGTTCCGTGAGGGAGGAGAAGGTCATAGGGTCTCCTGTTCAGCCTTGGAACCCCTGTGAGCTATTCATTGATGAAGATCAGAGTGTTTTAGAGTCGCCCCCTGCCAAGGAGATGACCGGGCAGACCCGGGAGTCACCTGTGGCGATCGAAGAGGGAGCTTCCAAGGCACTGTTGTTGGAGGGAAAGGAAGAGCGTGGTGGCTCCTCCCATGGGGAAGAGGACATGGAGCCTTCTACGGACGAAGAACAGCGGCTGTGGAATTACCCTCAGGTCGGGGAAGATGGGGAGAGGGAGGCCACCGTAGAAGCCTTGGGAGAACCTGAGGGGGAATCCTGGCCTGCAGGTGAGGAGCAGGAGAAAAGCCAGGGTCAAGGTGCACAGCCTGACGTCCAGGACAGAGACGATGGCCATGTCCTTGCATTGGTTTCGAGGGGATCTGAAACTCTGGAACCTGAGGAAGCCGTCATAATGGATGAATGCATAGAGTCAGAAGTCAGCCCTTTGGTTGAATCTCTTGCAGCTGAAAAGGCCATCAGGCATTCTAATGTTGATCATTTTGATGGAGACCGAGAGGCCTGTAATACGGATCCAATGCCGACCGTCGACACGTTGGCTCAAACGGACACAGGGAAATTAGAAGAAACCTATGTGGCATATAAGGGACCAGCAGAACCCAGCAGTCTGGAGCGAACGGAGCCGTGTGGCAGAGCGAGTGAACGTCGAGCTATGACGGACAACGACCCTGCACACAACCCTGGAGCAGTGGACGACATGGCTCCAATGAACCAGTGTGACCCCCCGCACTCCCACCCAGACAAAGCAGCTCAGACTCCATCAGAGGACCCAGTAGAAGAAATGGAAGGACTGGAGCCAGGGCCACCTGATGGAGGACCCTGTGCTCCAGACGGGCCAAACAACGACAGCCAGACGGAGGGGGCCCCCCCGACAGCTGGGAGAGGCATTCAGAAGAAAGTCACCTTCATCATGGAGCCCGAGCTTATCAATGATTCACTCCTATCGGAGGCAAACACTTCCTGTGAGTCCCAAGCCGAGAGTAGCTTTTCAGGTGAGATGTATACATTGGCTTAGAAATCCACGGGGGTTGAGCACTTCGGTGGGCTGCGGTGGATACTCGGTAACAGGCAGGAAAGAAAAGAACACCAAAGCTTGCTGAGGAATAGTGGTCCTTTTTAGGGGAGAGGTGTGCACAATTGCCAGTGTATTGTGTAATGCAGCTACTGCTTTGTGTCTATCCACAGGAGAGCTGAGCTCGCATGACGAGACCAACACAGCGGAGATGATTGACCAGATGTTCGAGGAGGTGCTGGAGTACGCCGGGCGCATGGAGGAAGAGCGGCAGGACAACGAGGACACAGAAGACCGGGACAGCGGCATCGGGAACTACAGTGGGGACAAGAGCAAGATGGACACAGAGTCCGAGAAGGAGAGGAGTGAGGAAGAGGAGGGGGAGCAGCCCGAGAAGAAGGGCATGGAGGGAGAGAACGAGGAGCCGGAGACCAGGGAGGACGAGCTGCTGACCTTCCCTCCCAGTGGGATCCTGTCTCCCCTCAGCAAGTCCGTAGAGGCTGTGGTCACTCCTCTGGTAGGTACCGCGTCCATCTCTCTCAAACACAGCTCAACAAGTAAAGAACCCTTCAGCCAGGGTATTTAGACACTAGGGGGTTATCTAGGGCTTTATCTCATGAATCAGTTTGGTCGGCTCCCAGGTGTCCAGAGCCGAGGCAGAACCTTAACCGAAGGTTAACCAAGAAACATTTGTGTGACTTTTCTTTTAATTTAGTTTTTGAAGGTGTGAATAGTATTTGAATACTTTTCTGTATTGTATTAACGTCTGCGTGTTTGTCACTCCAACAAACAGCGTCTGGCAGTGTCCACTCCCCCGTCTCTGCTCCTGACTCCAGAAGAGGAGGCATTCACAGCCCCTGCAGCGGAGTCTGCTCCCTTATACAGGTACCAGCACAATCCCTTGTTACTGTATCTATGCTACAGTACATGCGACTTATCTCTGATAACGTCACGCCGTTTACAGTATAGAATTGGTCACCCCACAAACTGTTTTGGACGGGTAGTGTAAATAAAGATACATTCATTCTGCTGGAAACTGTTTAAATTGTATCATGGGTCTCTTGATTCTGTAGTATTCCTGTGACTGGTGTGAATTTGCTTGTGTCTATCCATTGATAGCATTGATGCCTACCGCACTCAAAGGCAGAGCAAGCTGCCTGCCATTCAAAGTGTGACTCCTGCAGCTCAGAGGCGGGCCCCAGAGAAATCCCGCCCTCCACCTTCTATCAACACTAAAGAAAAGATTGTGGTGAATCAACAATCTGTTTTAAGTCAATATGCTCTCAACCACCTCCTTCCAAACGCAAATCCAATTAATTTGTTCTCCTCTGATGTTTGGTATCTGTAAGAATGGACAATAAAGTCCTCCCTAATGGGATCAAGTCATATAACATGATGAACGTTGTGTGTGTATTGTTCTGTCCTGTGATGCTCCAGGCCCTCACCGACGAGGCTGGGAAGCTGCAGACGGTGATCACCCAGACCCTGCAGGCGTTGGGCTGCTGCACCGATGAGACCCACGGCCGGGGCTCACTGGAAGAGGCCGAGGCAGAGAAGCTCCTGCTGGTCTCCTGTATGTACTGAGCTGCTGGGTTCAGCGGGTTACAGCCTGACCACTTTTCAGTGTGCACTGTCATACAATACAAACAAGCTTCCTTATGGAGGGCGAGTAGAAAGTGTTCTAGGACCATACTGTTTGAGTGGTTCACTTGAGCATTGTGGTTTAGCATGAATGAATAAGTAAATAAATATGCAGTGGCTTTATGCGTCATTATTCAACGTTGGGTAATGAGTTCAAATAGATACTTCAAGTACATTCCCCACCTTTATAAACGGCATTACTTTTTGTAATGGCCCTTTTCTTAATCATTTGTCCTCATTTGCTCCAGGTGAGAAGCGTGCAGCTCTGCTGGCGGAGGTGACCAGACTGAGGGAGGAGAGGGGTTCAGCCTCTGAGGAGGCTGCCGGAGCTGATGGGGACTACATCTCCCAGCAGCCCTGCAGAGGGACGGTCAATATCGCCAATGTCCAGCTGCCTCTCAAAGTGGAGTTTGTCTGCTCCTCTCGTAACCGTAAAGGTATGAAACCCTCATCCAGTTCAATTGGAATTGTTGGTGTTTGTGTCAAGCTATTCACTGCATACCATTCTTTCATACACATCATCATTACTATTCAAGCATTCACAATGGCTCAGCAGGCTATATATAAACGATATAATATGATGTAATATATATCATATATATTTTATAATAATATTACTCTACTTGGCTAATAGAGATGGGCGATATGGCCTAAAATCCATATTGCGATATACATTGCAGCCTCTTGCGATAACGATATATATCACGATATAAAATAACCGTTTCAGAACAGGTTACATAGACCCTAAGGAAAGCAAAACTGCTTAATGTATTTAAAAAAAAAGAGAAATATAGTATGTCATTTCGAGAACATTTATTGTGAAACACTGTAATCATACAACATAATGTTGCAGATAAATAAAATAAGTATTGGGTTTCTTTCCTTTAGTGCAAACCATTCTAAAAGGCACTACACTTAGTTTAAGTCCTTGGTTCTTAAATGCCACCCAAGATGCAGAGAACAGGAAAAACGGGTGTCTTTCTAGATAAGGAACAGACACTACTGACAATTAGGGATGGGCATGATTAATTGATGATTGATCATTGATTGTTAAGATTTTTGTCGATAACGTGATATTTTTAACCATCAAAAGGAGGTTGACCCAGCCGGAGAGGTGGTCTCGGAGACGTTGCTCAACATGGAGCAAAGAGGAGATGGAACGTCTTTTGGATATTTGGGTCCGATATCCAAAAGACATTCCGTCTCCTTTTTGCTCCATGTTGAGCCACCACCCGACTGTCCGAAAAAAGCAAGTAAAAAGTATGCTGGAAAACATAACTTAAAAATGCCGATGCATTTAACACATTCCGAGTCAGGATGAGGGAGAAGGAGTTGGACCAGTCCGCAGATCAATGTATATCACGCTGGATATCCATGATTGTTTACTTTCACCGGTGCTTCCCCCCCCCTTTTTCTTTAACGCTTTACAACGCCCCAGACCTTTTTGTCCAATGATTTAACCCATTCAGACCGGATCACGCATCTGTGCGTGTTTACCATTAACCCATTTGTACCGGCTGCCCGGAGCAACATTGTATCTACTAGATACAATGTTGCGCCGCACAGCAGCCGGTACAAATGGGTTAACGTTCTTTGCACACATGCAGGTTTGTTGACGAATTCTGGGACTGTTGCGAAAATTGCAATGTGAAAAGGAATTGCACCAAACCAAAAATTAAACATTGTATTTTGCATCATCAACATGCATTATCGCGATAGAGCGATAGAATTAAAATCTATCGTAGGCCATTTATTAATCGTTTATATCGTATATCGTTTATATCGCGCATTACTATTGGCTAACAGTGATTGCTTTTGTTTTTCTGTTGCCCTATATAAGGTCGCCCAAGTCACTACTTCTTCATTCTGATTCGCTACGGCCCCTGCAACATCGTGGCAACTCCATTGGCCACAGCTGCCGACGCCAAAAACGGAGACACGATATCGTTCCCCACCTCTGTCACTTTGTACGATTTAGCCTCTGGTGTTTTATTCTTTTAAATGTTCACTTTTTCCCCTATTTCTCATGTTCATAATATATTGATCTATAATCCATTTCATGTTTCAGAAAGGACATTCGCTCCAACTTTGAGATCGACGTGGAAGTGTATAGCCTGGTATGATTTCTTCTCTTAATGATGTAGTTGACCCTGAAAAAGTCCCTGAAAAGAGAGACAGCACTGACGCATCACTTGATCCAGTTTTGATTCAATTTGTAATGGACCTCTTCTGATTTCCAGTCCCACGCATCAGGGGCCACCTGCACTGTGGATCGCATCTCCACCAAACCACGGGTAACTGACGCTGCTCAATGTGCGTTTCATAGGACCTGCGTGAAGGAACATCTGATTTACACACTCTGCCTTTTACACTTACAGGTCACCCCAAGGAAGCTGCTGAGTACAATCACTGTGAGTTCCACCCTCACAATGTTCAGGGACAGTTCAGTTGTATAAATAATAGACTTTTATCAGATATTCAAATACTTATTTTGACCTTTTCCTTTCCTAGCATCGGTCCAATAACAGTTTGACAGGTATGTCGCCTCCCCTTTTGTGGCATTTATCTCGATCAATTCGTCTATACTTGTCATCTGGTATTCTAGCATTTGTTGAAATTATAATTTGAATATAAAACTATTCAGAAACACAGCAAATATGTATTTATGTAGTAAACCCAAACCGAACACGGGACAGAAGAAACCCATGTGTTTGAAGTCGCTTTACTTTTCTTGACTTTGTATGTATGTAGGGTCCATCATTTCTGTATCGGAGGTGTCATAAAGTTTGTGTCTTTCTAATCTGATCGGCTGTCTCTGGTACAGCTTCCACACTGCCTGCCCTGAACACGCGCCGCTCCAGTAGCTTCTGTCTGGTGGGCTCCCATAAGATCACTCTGTCCTCACTGGGACAGACCAAGTTCCCTCTGGATAAGGTATGGTGCACCACCGATGCTCAAAGGATGGTCATGTATTTAGATGGACTTACAGTTTTGTATATTTATCCATACTTTTGGATACAGTCGGGGATGGTCGGATATCACTGCTACTAAAAGTATACATTTCCATGTACTTACATCTAGCCTCAAGATAAACATGTTGATATGTTGTAGAGTTCCTTTTTTGTGTTCATTAAATGTTCACTTTGTTGTTGTGAACTCTTATAGGGTCTTTGACAGATAAGTGTTGTGCAGATAAATAATCATTTTATGCCCTGGATTACATTTAATGATAGAATGATATTATAGGTAGCAATATTTTCTAAACATTTTTCTGCTTAAATCAGAATATGAATGAATACTTTATTCCGGACTCAAAGTTCCATTTAAAAGACACTACAAATACATGACAATACAAATACGAGGTCAACACAGATTAAAATACATACAAGCATCGATTCCAATGTTTCCAAAACCCAGAGGAGTACCTTGTATCACTCTGTTTAGTGTCAGTGAGTGCAATTATTAGTTTGTTTATTGACTCTATAAGTCGACACATAAATTTGCACATAAAATTCCTCAACACAGCATGAAAGGTGGGGACATTACTAGTCACAAACAAAGAGCTAGCACTTGTCCATCTTGAGAAGGAGCCCATCTGAATTTGTTTGGTTATAATAGACTTCGTACCACATATGCCTTTAGAAACAATGGAATGGTGGCTGTTTTTGTCCATGTACCATTGTTATGAATTACACTGAGCACAGATGGCCAGTGTTAGGTTATATTTCCATGGGCACTTGCATGGGTATACAACACTGTGGTGAAGGGTTTGCTCTGCGCACAGAGATCGGGCCACGTTGACGTCGCTTGGCCGCTGAGCCAGTGCCTCACTCCAACTTTTCTGAATCATCTTTTTTTACATTTTTCAGCACTTAACTGGGTGTCACTGGTGATGTAATCTCTCTTCCTCCCTATGTCTCCCTCCCCCCCTTCCCTTCCTCCACTCAGATGAAATTTGATGGGAAAATCAGGAGGCTCCTGGGAGATGAGTTTCAGGAAAAGGTCTTCTGCATGTTCACGTCCTCGGTCCCTCTCACCTCCCATCACCCATCACATCATGTTTCTCTTTCCCTCTAGAGACTCTGTTCTAGACATAAATCAGGAAATCCGTGTGTGTGTTTTCATTTTCCCATTGCATTGACATCAATCATTAGATATTTATACAATCATAAATCCAACGTTCCTAAAATGTCCCTAAAGTCGTTTTATAAGAGATCCCAACAGCCATGTCAGGCTCTTAAAGAATATATCTTAAAATGAGTATAATGTACTTGTAAGGCATGCACATTTTGGATGTTTGAGTACTTCAATCTCACTGTAATCCAGCTGACCAATGGCTTGATAGCTGATGGTTTATAAGCTCAAATTGCGTGGGCCATCATTCTCCCTCCGTTCCCAGGTTCCCTTCCTGTCTCCTCTGGAGGGCAACATCTACCTGCGCCTGGACACCGAGGGCCACTCCAGTGTACAGCACCAGGGGTTCCTGGTGAGGGGCTTCCTCCTGCTGTGTATATTGGCCTGGTTCATGAATGGGTTGATTATAATTGTACTCCTTGGGCGTTTCCCAGACCATGTTTGAGGTGGTGAATGGATTTGGCGCGTGGCACCGGTGCTTCTTCACGCTGGAGGGCTCCCACATGTTTTACTGGAACCACCCCAATGACAAGGAGGCCAAGGTACGATGGATAAAAGCATTTATTTTCTATGATACTTATTTTCTACACATATTTTTATTTTTTGTGTTTTATAAGTCTAAAAGTCACTCCCAGTGTTTTCTGCTAGTATTTTCCTTTTCAACCGTCTTGTTGTGTTTGGCCCTCGCAACACAGATAAGTGGTAATGTTCCAGCTCAGTGCACGGGTCGGAGCCCACGCCTTTGAGTGGCCTGTCAGGCTGGGAACACGCAACACATCGTCAACGTCTCTTCTTGTTTCCTATTTGGTCGTGTGCAGGCAGCAGAGGGCACCATCTCTCTGGCCAGTTCGCCCAGCCTGTGTGTGAAGCCTGTCAAGCGGGACTCCTGTGCTCGACCTTTCACCTTTGAGCTGGTCAGCAACCTCCACACACAGCTGAGGAATGAGGCCAAAGAGACTGTAGCAAAGTAAGTTACACATCTTTGTATTCGTATTGACATAATGCGCATTGATGAAACATTTATAAGTGGTTTTGTTTACATTTGTGGCAAGAGCGCTCCAACACTAAATGCCCATCAGCCAAATCAGTGCAACAAATATCAATATCAATTTCGGGTTAAATGAAGCCAGGAGAGCCGGTTACAATGGTTAAATAACCCAGATCTAAGCAAGATGCCTAAACACTGCTCATAAATCCATGTTTAACATGGATTTACTGCAAGCTGTGGGGATAAAAGTGTCTGGGGAAAATGTTAAATGAACCAAATCACACCGCAAGCACTCTGCCCATAAAATTAAATATTGCGGTTTCAGCTAACGGGAAAAGGAAGGGGTTTCCTTTTTCAAAAGGTCTGCAACAATCAGAGCTGAATGGGGGCAGAGATGAGATGCATCCATTAATCATAATACTGGGGTCGACTTTTAAGGCTTTCGTTTTATATTGGGGAAGACGTTGATTTGCAATGATGCTGTTTTTTTGCTTGGCTCAAAGATTTGATCAATGGAATCATTAAATATAAAGCGTAAGATTGCCCTATTTAACATGTGTTACAGCATTATTTATGCAGCAGAAAAAATGTTGGGAACCTCATCACGTTTCACCATGTAGCCGGAATGTAAAGACTTGCACCTAAACAAATATGGAGTTCAATTTCAAGGCTTTCCTCGAGGCGTCTTACCCTTCATATATAATGTATATCAGACACGCCCCACAGGAGCCTGCCGGCAGTTCAAAGTGGACCATTGTCTACCGTAGGGCTGCTCGATTATGGAAAAAAATCATAATCACAATTGTTTTGATCAATATTGAAATCACAATTATTCAAGCCATCATTTTTTTGTTTCAAAGCATGATGCATTTATTCATCATCTCTCTCCAAAAAAACACTTTGGAACTGGAAACTTTGAAATTTCCCCTTAAAAGAATACCAAAAATGTTTTGAATAGAACGTTTTCAAATCGAAAATGGTTTACAAATAATGTATCCAGCTGCAATTTCTATAAAACATTTGATGAATAAAATAAAAATACTTAAAAAAAATCGTCGTTTCAACTCGACTATATTAGTTTGGAGGTCATTTGACCCAAAAATCGAAATCGCGCTCAAAATTCCTAATTGCACCGACCTACCAGCGTGGCTGTGGTCCCCCTGACGGACCTGTCTCTGTCCCTGGCCACCAGGCGCTGGTTCTCCTCAGACACTAAGCAGGAGCGCTGCGACTGGATGAACCAACTCAACCAGGTGCTGCTGGACCTGCACACGTGGACCGCCACAACGGCCCGCAGCCAGCCCCCGGAGGCCTCCTCATCCAGCAGCAGCCTGAGGGAGAGCCTGCTCTAACCCTGCCCTGGCGGGGGTGCGCCTGGCCGACAGCACATCAATCATTCATCAGTCTGTTGGAGCCGTGGTGGCTGAGGGGTGAGCCGGATTGTGTCCTGCGACAGCCGTTGGCAGCAGAAAAGAGATTAAGACCTTTTTCTTCACTGCTAAATTTGCTGCTTAAATCAAAGTAGATTAGCTCTAATCTTGTGTACTCTTGTTTATATCAGAATTCTTAGAGAAATGATTGAATGTGTTGGTCTCGTATGTTTGAGTTGAAGCCTAAGGGATCCATTATTACCTTTGATTGTCACTTGCCAGTTGGATATTGTTCTATTGGGATGGTATCCACTGGTGGTGATGGTTCTTTTGGGTGTAGGGGAGGGAATCAATTATTTTGGCAATAATCTCTCCTGCTATTATTGATCAACTATTATTGGTCAATTACCATTTTGAGATGAAGCCTTCTGATATGGGCTAATATATTTGAAGTATAATAGACACATTTTCAGATGTGCATATTTTTGTTTGACTATAACTGGAAACAACATTAAAAAAAGTACTACTAATACATGTTACGATAGAACACTGCTACAATCCTTGACACTAATAGAAGTCAGAAGAATATATAATGAATGTATAATAAAGGCATGGGTTACACATGCTAGTGTTGGGCCGAGTGCCGTTTTGGGCGAGTCAGATGAATGCGCCCTGACGCAGCCGAGTGTGTTTGGTGGCATGACACGGGAGAGTACTCTTGGATTGACAACTCCATTGAAAAAATGAAGTTGTGGTAGCCTTATTTTGGGTTCAATTGGATTCAAATGCTAAAGATTGGTTCAAATCTTAGGTTTTGTGTTGCACAATGGTCGGCCCATCCTTATACAGTAGAGAGCCAGGGTTTGGTTTGGCAAAATGTATGCAGAAACAGATTTGGGGTGCTGAAGTGACAATGGAGAATGTGTTGCACTGTATGTTATCTCTTGTACTATCCAATTTAATTTTCTGCTCTTTTCCCTCTGTGTATCCTTATTTTTCTATGTATACTCCTGTCACTCTGTTCGTATTATCCATTCATCTTTCCTCCGTTCTATGCACCAATAAAAAAAAAAAGAAAAAGCCCAAAAAGAGCCGTCCGTCTTTCTGCAGATCTTAATGTAAGATATTGGCGTTCAACCATGAGAAAGTAGTCTTGAGGACTTAAATGACAACGCCTCCTGAATGCTGGATGTGAAGCCTGGGTAGTTGTCGTGTTCTTGGTTGAGTCCCTCATGCCCCCGCGATTATTCAGGCTTATTGACTGGACACAGTCTTGAAGGATTACTGTTCTGTGGAAACGCCTTCATGAGGTCAAATCTTTCCATCTCTTCACATTAAATAAATTCGAAATTACTGTCAAACCGTAAGGCACCCTGCCTTCCTTCGTTGTGTATGATGTACTCCAGTATGTTTCCATACCATGGATATAGGCTAAATGTGAAATGCTGAATGTAAAGATGATCTCTTGCTGCTATGGCAGGGATGTATATGAAAATCATCACACTTGGTAAAGATTTCACTCCTTTTGGAAATGCTAATCATTTCCAGTGAGCAGTGTGTGTCCGCCTGTCTGTCCGTCTGTCTTAAGGCTCTCATGGATACCACTACACACGCGGCATGGAAGAGTCCGCCAGGAAAGCAGCTTAGGTCAGGAATGTCATATAGGAAGTGGTCTGGAATTAGACTTCCTGTACCTCTCATAGCTCCTCTGGGTGGAGGTGGTGCTGTGATAAAGTGCCAGGTGATGACCACAATGGTGTGTGTGTGGGTTAAGGGAACGGTAAGGTCCACTCACTAGTCAAGGTTGGAGGAGAAACTAGTTCCTTACACACCCTAGGAAATGACCAGACTCGGGTCCCTGTCTCCCGCCATCACCCAGGTGGCAGGTCCGAGGCCTGGGGACCATTCTACACAACATCCGTTGGTCTGATCTAGACCCTCCACCCCTTACACCCTCACATGGCTCTTGTGGAAGCCATGGACAAAAGGTAGCACTGATAAGATGGCCTTGCGGAAACAAAAACGGCCTTCAAACACATCCTTTGCGGGGAAAAAACATTTTGATGTAAACCAAGTATATTATGTCATATTTTGTATATGTTGTATGACTTGACTCAATCTTCAGACATTTCAATTGCAAAATAAAACTGAAGTCTCTAATATTATTTATACTGCTGTCCAACTATAAACCACTTCAGCGCGTTTAGAATAAGTATTTTGGATGTTAACACAATCCCTTCACAAGACAGTTAACGAAGGGGAGGTCCGATAAATAAACAAACTCCCTCCAAAGGTGGAAGTGCAGCCTGTGTAACAACTCCGCCACCAGCGGCCTCAAAACAGCTGCACAGGATCCCCGAGCCCTCAGCCATGCAGGCTGATGTTGCAACAGAAGGAATAATAAAACAAGGCATTGTTCAGCACAAACAGTCTGGTAAGGTTCACTGACTTTGTTTTGGGAGATTGTTTGGGCCAATATAATGGCTACCAGTGACCTCTACAGAACAAAGCTTATCGGGATTTTTTTGCCGATATTATTGGTGGTTCGATTTGTATTTGAAGCCTTACCTTTTAACATGGGCGACAACGAGGATTCAGTGACACATGTCCTAAATTTACTCTTCCGTGAGCTTGTTTTATGGTAGGTCATAATGGCTCATGTATTATGTATGGTTTCTCATCCTGTGACTTTCAGCCTTATTGGTTTTACCTTAGGAATCAGAGGAGGTCTCATGGGTTCCAGGGATTGACACTAAGTCCACTTACTGTTTTACTCACTCATGCTGGCTCTTCCTCTTGTTCCTTCTCTATAACTCTTTCACCATCTCTCCTCCAGCTTAAATGCATGGACCTGGAGAATAAACTGCTAATAAATTATAACAAAAACAATGATAGTAAAACATATGTAACTAGAAATATGTCGGACCATCTGTACTAATGTAATGTACAATGACCATGTTTTGTTTATTTAAAACGTCTGTCTCCTCATTGACATCAGTTGGGTTATTCAGATGGTCTGGCCCCTCTCACCCATTGGGGTTAGGGTTGGACATATTCAAGTCCCTAACTGACTCTCTACCGCCCTCTCATTCTCTCTATCTCTCTCCCTCCCCCTCGCGGCAACTCCTCCGCCCTTTTCCTGTCGGCCTCTAAGTGGAGGATGTGTCAGAGAGAGAGATTGTGTGTGTGTGTGAGCATTAGAGCGAGGGAGAGGAGGCGAGTCAAAATTAATATGCACCCTCTCTCGACCAGCCCTCTCTCTCCTGGTCTGTGTCCCTGTTTCCTCTGCCTCGCACGCCCGGTATTGTATTGTTGTGTGCCGCTGGCAGCGCTCAGGGCTGGCACTCTGGGAAACATTCAGGGGCTCGGCGCTGTAGAAGGGAGAGCTGGCAGCTGAACACCACCAACTTAAATGTCTGGAGGGGAGCAGAATGGAGGTGACAAACCAGAAGGTAATGCAGGCACACACACACACACAAGCACACACACAAACACACAATGACAACATGTATGAATGACCGACACCCCACTGGAATGTACAGTTGTATTTGACTGAACAGTGCTTTGCCATGAATAACTGAGTGTATGCATGTATCGTACTAACTTGTGCCATATGCCTTTTGGGGCGTTTTTAGACTTTCTCTTATCAAATAAATACGTTGCCTGCTGTGAGCAAAGTGGTGATATTGCCACTGATGAAGCTGTCCCCTGGTCAGTCGGCTGACGCTTGTTTTTTAAAGATAGCGTTGCCAACATCCTCTCTATTGCCAAATTGTTTCTGTGCCTTTATTTTGGCTGTAATGCTGCTGTTCTGCCATGGATCTTATGACTCTGAGTCCTGACCCTGAGGTGCTGCTTCTGTCAATTTTGTTGTTGCAGACAACAGATTTACTGATGAGGACATTCCTGGGATTAGATCCCGGCAGCAGATAACAGGGTTGCCCCATGACTCATTTCAGATACATAGGCGGGCTTGTTTATCTCATTCTGACACGTGAAGTTGTTAACACACACATTGAGCTCGCCGTACAAGTGGGGACCTAATGTTATTTGATAAAGCATTTTGTGTCCCCTTATCTTTGTGTTTACATGATTTGTATGAATGGTTTCTCAGTATTGCGTGTCAGCTTTACGTGATTAACATTAATGGTTACTCAGGGTGACCAGACGTTTTCCGGTTACAGTCCACGTTTCTGGAAGCTTGTCCCCGGAACACATAGTTAACCATAAGGCATGTACTGCCCAATATTTTACTACAGTACTACATTTATCCAGCTATGATGAGGCAGAATGTAAATATGATCCCTTTGGTTTCATTTAAGAAATCAGATCTTTTTTTGATTATATGGACTGCAAGAAATCCCTGTTTCATATCAGAATACTGTTCAAGTTACTCAACAAAAAACCTGATCCAACAATAGCAAATAATTTATTTCTCTGCAAATTTATGGGAAATGAAAATAAACATGAAAAGCAAGCATCAACCCAGAGTATTGTTCAGACAGAATTTGATAATGCTGAGTTACAAGCATATCACATTACTAGACTAATTTAGATTAAAATAGACACCAAACCAGGCTGTTGGTCAAATGACAAGCCATATGCCCAGTGGTGTGACCCATCTATGGCATGAGTGGATCAATAACGTCAATTCCTAAATGTGATATTCTCTCCTGATGGGAGGTCAACAGGCTATATAGCCTGTTGTCAGTAGAAACCTTTAGAAAGCTATTGCTTACTAATAGCTGGCTCCTAAACTGGTTTTCTAGCAGGTACATGAAAATAACTTAAACATAACACAACATAATAATCAACGTTGGAACAAACTATCCAACATTTTGTACAACTATTACACCATTGAAATTTCACAAATGAAATATGGGAACCATTACAACAGGAATGTGGACAATGGAGAATATCACTTTAAATACCAATACTGAGTTCCAATTGGGTTAGTCTGCAATGTGTGAGTGGAAATCCTCTTTTCGTTTGTTCTCATGTTCTTTTCCCCTACATTGCCCATACGTCTGCTAGACTCACCCATACGTCTGCTAGACTCACCCATACGTCTGCTAGACTCACCCATAAGTCTGCTAGACTCACCCATACGTCTGCTAGACTCACCCATACGTCTGCTAGACTCACCCATAAGTCTGCTAGACTCACCCATACGTCTGCTAGACTCACCCATAAGTCTGGTAGACTCACCCATACGTCTGCTAGACTCACCCATACGTCTGCTAGACTCACCCATATGTCTGCTAGACTCACCCATAAGTCTGGTAGACTCACCCATACGTCTGCTAGACTCACCCATAAGTCTGCTAGACTCACCCATACGTCTGCTAGACTCACCCATAAGTCTGGTAGACTCACCCATACGTCTGCTAGACTCACCCATACGTCTGCTAGACTCACCCATAAGTCTGGTAGACTCACCCATACGTCTGCTAGACTCACCCATACGTCTGCTAGACTCACCCATAAGTCTGGTAGACTCACCCATACGTCTGCTAGACTCACCCATAAGTCTGTGTGCTTGGCAGACCCTGCGCTCCGTACCGAGGTGTGGCCGGAGGTGGCCCGAGCGGAGCTCCTGGCGAGAGGGGCGGCCCTGAAGTGGGCGTCGGGGGTCTTCTCTCGGCCGGAGCACCTGGAGAGACTGGGCCAGTATAGGAAGAGAGAGAGCCAGAGGACCTCCTCCATACACACCAGACTCAAGGTGACGCCCTTCTGCACACAAACACACCTGCGCCTAAATAGGTATAACATTCGCTACAATTCGATGAAACAGCCTCCCAGAACTACAGATTTGAGGTTGCATTATTTAGGTTGCCAGGCTGTTCCCCTACAGGTACGCGTCTATATTTTAAGTCGGTTTAAATCGTATCTGCCCTGTTTATTATCTGAAGGGGCTCCTCTGCCCTCCATCGTCCCGCTTCAGACCTAAACAGAGGCTCATCCTAGCATGAAGGTTTGTGTTTGCGTTCCCCCTCCCCTCCAGTCGGTGGTGCAGTCCTACCTGGAGGGGGTGGGCTGGGGTCTGAGACTGCTGCAGGAGTCCCGGGTGGAGCTGGGAGATGCGTCCCGCGCCCTGCAGAAGGCCGTCTCCGAGTCCGACCACAACGCCGAGGTTGTCGGCTCCATGGAGACCCTGAGGGAGCTGTCCTGCAGCCACTACCAGCTCCTGGCCACCGTCAGCAACCTGCCGCGCCTCTACTCCGGTGAGTGGAGCTCCAGGAGGCGCCGGAGGTCATGAGGGGGAACAGTACCCCCGTCAGGAGGTCCGTCCCGCCGCCGTTCGCCGGTGCGTGGTCGTCCTTGTGGCCCTGACACACCATTTCCGACTGCCGATCGCCGGCAGAAAAGGCAGTCGGACCGATATGGTCATGGCCCGGGTCAACATGTGCAATCAGCGGAAAAGAACCCAGACGGGCTTGAGAAGATCACCGACGGCCGATCGCACAGCACACACCGAGCAGACTCAGGTCACTGAGCTCGCCAGACTGTCCGAAGGCCGATAATCTGGTTGGTGTGTCAAAGCCATTACAGCTCTGGAAGGACAATAAACTCAAAGGGTGGATACAGAAAATATGATACATGTGTTGGACTGAACCCACTGCATTGGATTCGTATTAGAATTGATATTATACATCCATATATATAGATAATTACTTTATTCTTCCCCAGAAAAAGGTAAAATAAATCTTGTAAAAGTTGAGGTCAATCAAGGGATGCATTATAGATGTGATCTCATGTTCCGAATCAACACTGGATGATGTCATCAGGGAGAAAGCATCTACTAACGAAGTGATCTCTCTCGCTCTCTCTCTGTCTCTCTGTCTCTCTCTCTCTCCCTCTCCCTCTCTCTCTCTCTCTCTGTGTGTCTCTCTCTCTCTCCCTCTCTCTGTCTCTCTCTCTCTCCCTCTCCCTCTCTCTCTCCCTCTCCCTCCCTCTCTTTCTCCCTCTCCCTCCCTCTCTCTCTCTCTCTCTCTCTCTCTCTCTCTCTCTCTCTCTCTCTCTCTCTCTCCCTCTCTCTCTCTCTCTCCCTCTGCCTCTCCCTCTCCCTCCCTCTCCCTCTCCCCTGCCAGTGCGCAGCATGGTGGCGGAGACGGAGCGTCTGGTGGAGTCTCGGCGGCTGCTAGAGGCCCACGCCCGGCTGACGGAGCTGGAGTGCTGGCAGGACGACATCCTGTGGCAGCTGAGCGGCGCGGCCCTGAGCCGGGAGGACCACACGCTGGTGCTGCACTACTTCTCCGGGGTGGGCCGGCTGGTGGAGGCCCTGGGTAGGAGGAGGACGCAGCATGAGACTGTAGCTTGCACTGGAAACGTGGGCTTCACAGCAGAAAGTTTACGGGGCGGTAGTAGAAAAGGTACAATGATACATTAATAAATGTATCATTGTAATTTATCTAAACGTTATAGACAGCTGAGGTAGACATAGTTAACACTATTGTATATACTGCGCGCCTTAAGTGTCTAAAGTTTCTCAGTGAGATAATTGTCCAGTACAGGCTGTAATATCTGACATTATTAGGACATTATACATTGTAAGCCATTAAATATAGGAGACAATGGACAATGTTGCAAGCTTAGAACCTCTTGGAGATTCTCATGTTTGAGTTTAAGCTGTAAGTCACTGTAAGATAGTAAGATAGAATCGGCTGCTATATAACCAAATAGTAAATACAGATATTAGCACCGTAAACCGTAAAGAACCTTTAATCCATTTTTGTGTAGACTATATCTAAAACTCACAACCAAACTAGAATTGCCCTCTATCCACTGGCAAAGGTTTTCTGAGTCCCCTGCTGTTGCTCCTGGTCCTCCCAGACAGCACCCTAGTGGCTGTGTCCCCTGCTGCCCGCTGCAGGTAAGGAGATCTGGGCTGTCGTGAGCAGCAGCCTGGCCCTGGCCCGCCAGAACCCCACGCCCTTTGTATCCGCAGTGCGCATCGTGGAGCGGGAGGAGGCTGTGGACCGCGCTCTGCTGGAGGAGAGGGGAGGAGGAGGGGGAGGGGGAGGAGGAGGAGGAGGAGGAGGAGGAGGAGGAGGAGCTGGGGTCAGACCCCTGCCCCCTGGGAGACCTCGCTGCTGGAGGGAGCGTTTCTTCCAGGTCCGTAACCTTGCTGCTGCTGCTGGTGTTGTTTTTAATATGCATGCAGACTAATAGTCTTATTTTTTTAGTTTATGGTGTTGTTATACCACTGCATTTAATTCCAGTATGCTTTACAGGGTTATTAAATGTACAACATATACATATACTTGCATCACATTTCTGTATATTTAAAATGGCTATAAAAAAAACATAAAAAACAGAAGGGAATCAAATGGGAGGCTGCCAGGGAAGTATTGATACTGAATCAAATTTTGTCGAAACGTTCCATTCCACCCAGTATATAAAAGACGTGTGCCACCAGTACCGTTCAACCCAGGCGACCCCGTCTGTTTAAGACAGGTGCTGGAGGAGGCGGTGTCTTCGCGGTTCCGCAGCGTGTCCTACATGCACACCCGCGGGCCGGGCCTGGCGGGACACCTGTCCGCGCTGCAGCACGCCATCACGGCCGACCTGGCCACGGTGCGGCACCTGCTGGAGCATTGTGTGCCGGAGCACTACCGCCTGACCGGGGCCTACCTGAGGGCCAGCCACCAGTGCCTGCAGACCCACCTGGCGCTGGTGAGAGGCTCCAGGAGACTGGGTTTAACTTTCTCTTTTTTCATTACGCGTGTGAGAATGTGTTGGCAGTTTCGTTCTCTTATTTATTATTATTATTTATGTGATATGTATGTACACCTTGTAGCACTCATCATAATTGGTGTTTAAGGATCATTATTACCTTTTCTTAGACATGAAGTTCATGAGCTCACTTTATAAATAGCAAAACAGATGTTTCTGGTCTAGGTTAGCAGCTGGGAGCTGGAAAGTGGGGAAATCTTTGCTGTGCTCAACTGGGTGATACACATCTACAACAGGTGATCTTTTTTTTAAACTTTTTATTCAGTAATATAAATCCTGTCTGTTATTTTGTCCAGACAGGCAAATAGGTAACAATTCACTTTGCTTTTGTGTCAAATTTAAGCAAACTCTTTTTCGAATGAGACAATATTGCTGGGGAATCCTACTTTTTACATACTTTTTTTTTTTACATATAATCACAGAAACTAAATCATTACAGGAAAGTGATGGGTTCTTTGTGACATGGCCTCCTCCCCTCTCCACCAGCTCTTCTCCATTACCCCTGAACTGACAGAATTTTCTCGCAATTAAAATCTGACAGGTGAGTGTTTTTTCCCCCATTGCAGCCCAGACATGATGGGAGAGCCGGAGGTGGTGGCTGAGATGAAGAGACAGGAGCTGGGGCCCCTCATCTCCCTGGAGAGTCTGGAGAAGCTGCAGAAGAAATACGTTCAGAGTGTCCGGGTGTGTTAGACCACAAGTAGCGGTATTACAGTCTCATCTTCTCCCCCTGGTCAGGCTCTAATCCCTGTCGGTCTGCGTGCTCATGCATGCATGCGTGCGTGTGTGTTTGTGTTTATGCCTGTGTGTGTGTGCATGTGCATGCATGTGTGTGCAGAAGCGCGTGTCAGAATGGATGCATAAAGCCCTGGAGGTGGAGTTGACAGACTGGCAGAGGGACCAGGAACCTGACACGGACCATGAAGGCTTCTACCAGACCTGCCTGCCCACTATCATCACACAGGTGGTAAACTCTGCATGCACAAATTCTCTTGCACACATAAATACAAGAAGGTACAGGTCTAATTGAATCCCTGGTGTGTGTGTGTGTGTGTGTGTGTTTGGCTGCTGTTGGGGTTTGACAGATGTTGGAGGACAACGTGCGTGTTGCCCTGATGATAGGAGAATCCTTGCGAGACCAGACGATACAGATGGGACTCTACGAGATGGAGAACCTGCTAAACAAGTGTGTATCTGAGTGTGTGTGTGTGTGTGTGTGTGTGTTTCTGTGTTTGTGTGTGTTTGATGGAGAACCTGCTAAACAAGTGTGCGTGTGTTTGTGTGTGTGTTTCATTATCTTTATACGCTGTGTCAGTCATCAAGCGTTCTAGTCTACCTATATAATAATCCCATGGGTCTGCAAACAAGGAGTGCTGTTTTTTAACCCTCTTCTCATGTGAAACAAGCCTTTTACTTGTCCCTCTACTCCTCCTTCCTTCTCTCTCTCTGTTTTGCTGGCCTCCAGGTTTCGCGAGGCGCTGGTTGAGTTTGGTAAAGAGCATCGCAAGGATCAGAACAACAGCCAGAACAAGCTGTACCTCCATTACCTCCTGGCTTCTATCAGCAACTGCATCGTTCTCAAGTAAGACCCAGACATGGAGACAGGGGGTGCAGAGGCAATCGCTTCAGCTCTGAATTATTTATGTTAGATGGCTGCTTGTGCATAGGCTGCTGTTGTAGTCAAGGAGTGGAGCAATTCGTTTATTCATTTATTGACAGAGAATGAATTGTACAGTAATCAGAGCTGTTATTAAGTTATTTGGATATAAAACCTTTCTATCAATGAATCATCTTGCTCCTTGCTATGCTCTTCTGTACTGTAGCACTGAAAGGGGATATTTGATGGGCAAGACTGTAACAGCCAAAGGGTAGCGCAGCAACATTTGGTTTCATTTAGACTTTTGGAACATGACTGGATGAGCTCATATAGGACCACCTTTTTAGAAACTCTCTTAGGTTTTAAGTTTCTATACATTCAGTATGTGTCCCTCTGTTTTCTAGTGAGCACATGTCCAAACTACATTAAAAGCTGCAATAAACCTGATGAATGGAATCCCTAATGAAACTATAATAGATTCAGCAAGAGTGTAAATGTTTATAAATGTGTATTGTTTATTGTTTAGTTTTTGGGTGCAGTATCATTGTAACCCTTTCTTGGATGGTAGCCATCTTGTTGTTATTGATTACAAAAGTCCTTGTGGTTAGGGTTGTTTCACTCCAAGTCAAAAGGTTCTGCAATTGGACCCCAATGTACGCAGTCTACCTGTAGGAAGACTTGATGAGCAATGCATGACCATCCTGCATATTGATGAAAAATTCCCTTTTAGACGCTTTGGATAGAAGCGTGTGCGGAAATAGTAAAGGCTATTTATTCAAACCGTTATTTATTTTCCCATTAGCAGCCTCTAGTGGCTGGAGTTTTAGCTACAGTTGTAGCGACATAATTCTCAGATGACAGTCATCATCTGAGGTTTTCAATTCTATCCATAGCGCTTCACTCTTTAAAAATGCAATGTTTGCATGGCGTAAATAGCTGCAGTAGGAAAGTGTGACAGTGCGGGTTTGATGAACCCCCTATCGCCCCCGGACCCCGCCCGGCTACAGGGCGTCCACAGAGGGCCTGCAGCGGCAGCAGTCGTCCCCCACCGCCTGCCTGTACTCCCGCACCCCCCCCAACCCCATGGCGGCCCTGGACCGCGCCGTGAGGCGGGCCTGTCGCCTGGCCATGGACCAGCTGCTGCTGGAGCTGCAGCCCGTCCTGCAGGGCTTGCTGAGCCGCCCCTGGCTGGCCCAGGGGAACCCCTCCACCCCCATGGTGTGCCGGGTCCTGGAGAGACACCTGGAGCTGTACGTCCGCGTGCGCCCACCCTGCCAGCAGGTCAGGGAGAAGGCCGCCACCGCCTTCTATACCGACCGACCAGAGCTGTTGTCGTGGTCCTATTATAGAACAGGAGCATCACAGGCATCGTATATAAAACAATATTTTAAAAGAACAACATATAAAAAGATGTATTTGATCTGGTATGAGCACTGGAGGGAACCTTGAAGTTAAAATGACATTTTGTACACCTGACCTTTTGATGCATTTCCTGTATAATTTAAAATACAAAAAGTAAATTTAGAAATGAAGAAAATATAAATGCATACATACGTGAGTACACACACCAGGCTAATCTAAAATGTGGTGTGTGTGTGTAACTACCCCCCCCCTCTCCACCACAGCGTCTGCAGGAGGAGGCCCAGTGGATGCTGGTGGTGGAATACGTGCGGGCCCTCATGCACAAGAGGATGGTGTGCCGCAGCGCTGGGGAGAGGCTGCAGCTGGCCCAGCGCATCGCCCAGGACGACCTGCAGCTCAGAGAACCCTTCACCGGCCTGGTGGGGGCACGCTCTCCTTCTGGCTCCTCCTCCTCACTATATTTTTATACGAAACATCGAGTGTGCACACCCCTGGGCCGGACGTCCAACCTCGACGGGGACAACACTTGGCACAGCAATTTAAACTCTTGATCAAGTTAAATTAATAAATAAAAAACATCCTAGTGTTTGGTTCATCCGATTGTTTAGATGCACCACAAATGGACTGGATGATAAATTCTGCCCTTTTAGAGGGTTAAATGTTTTGGGATCTAGTTTGAAACAGATTCAGTATGGAGGCATTTCTTCTATAAGCCATCCGTCTTTGGGCGTAGGTGTGTATGAGCATGACACCAACGTGATTGTGATGCTTTTCCGTGACGTCCCCAGGAAGGTGAAGGGTCGGTACCGGAGGGGACCCCGCTGGCTCTGCTGCCTGTCCTGGCCGACTTCATCCGGCTGAAGGACCCCTGCATGTTGAGTCTGGAGGTGTCCGGGGTCGTGGCAAAGTACCCTGACATCAGGTCAGACCTGCTGGTTCTCCTCATACCTCCTCTAAGTAGATTGGCTTTCCTCCACAACAAAAATATAAATTCACTTTATTTGTAAAGTATCATAGAAAATGCATACAAAGTGCGAGACGGAAACATTTGCAAGGTTGAAGCCATGACAGGGTAGGGTAGAAGTCAATACATATTTATACAGTATACAAGATTGGCAACAGCACATAAGATATAGGCAGAATAAGGTTACCTAAACTGGCAGAGGATCGCAGCTGGCTTGAAAAAACTACAAAATAGAAACTCTTTGGCTTTATGATGCCATACCATAGCATATTTTTGACACTCCCCATAAAAGCCAAACTAACTGTCTGTCTGTCCTCCTGTCCCTCCCCAGTGAGGAGCATGTGTGTGTGCTGCTGGACATCCGTGGGGATGTTTCCCGGGACGTGAGGGGCGCGGTGCTGGATGTGATGGAGCAGAGCGCCCCGCCCCTTCCTGCCGGCTACCGGCCTATCTTCACAGACATCCTGGTGCCTACCTCCCCCATGCCCTTCTGTCTGCCAACCGCCAAGTGTGCTTGAGCTCTGGACTGCTGCACTACAATAGGACAGAGGCCGGCTGACTGTCGGCCCTCACTCAGCCCTTGTTATGTTCTTCTGCTTCGGTTTTAGTATTAAGTGTAAGGACCGTTTTGGTTTCAGATGGATTTGAGATGGATTATGTTACAGGGTTCTAGACATTGTTCATTGCTGGGGGTTTTCTTTCACAAATTAGCTGCAACCACTTAGGAAGGACTGTTTTAGGGGTAGTTTTGATGGTATACCTACCATCGGATTCAACTTTTGGAAAGGTCTGCAGCCTGTACAGGTAGAGACATAGATTAAAGGTGATTGAAGACCATCTTGTTCATGTCTAATGCTACAGATTAAGGTCTTGTTTGCACCTCGATACACTTTTGGGGCAAGGTTATGTGGTCGACCCCGCCCTTATTTTGAATCACCCATTTTAAAACATGCAACGGAGATGGCCAGATAACTATTAATACTCCGAGCAATGTTTTCAAACAATTGGTATTATTATTAATTGCATTGCGTTCATTTTTGAAGTACACTTAAGAAAATATTTTTGAAGTTTGAATTTAATTATACAAATATTGTATTTCTTACATTTGCATTTTGTTCACTTGGGAAAAACAACATTTGAAAGCACAGAACCTTCTTGAGAAAATAATGCCTCATACAATCAAGTACATCATATATTTAATAAACCTATATATTAGCCAACCGTTGCATCAGAACAATGCAAATGCATTCTATTGTACACAAAAAAAGCAGGCGAGATTTTCTAATTTACATTTGTCATTGGTGTCACAGTTTCCTCAAAAGTGGATGGAAACTAGTATCCTGAATTGTCTCTCAGTATAAACTGTGTCAAATAAACTATACGAAACAATGTGTTTCGATTCCTATGTTTTCAGAATGCAACGTTATCATCCGAGACTGATTGGTAGCAGGGTAACAGTTTTGTCACGTGTTCCTTTGACCACGTGATCAGAACAACGTGTGACGCTGTCGGTGAAAATGTCTGCCCCCTTGTAGGCAATGCTGCTGTAAAGTAAACTACAGTACCACGGTAGTAATTGGACGTATATGCTTGTCATAAACTAAAGTCATTCAGTTAACCGGTGATCATATATTGGAAATCTATGCAGAAATGAAGACGTTCTGTGGACGAGCGAACCCAACTACGGGTGCCCTAGATTGGGTGGAGGAGAGTGAGGAATACGACTATCATCAAGAGATAGCAAGGCAGGTTGCAATGGGGAGCATAGCATTATTAGCACTAATAAACGTTTAATTTAGCTGCCGTGTGTTACCATACGTTTCATGATTATTATTGTATACAGAAAGCTAACTATGTTTGCTCTGTTGGTCAATCAGTTCACTTCATAGCTTAAGATAGCACAGTATACATTTACATTGCCCCATAATAAAAAATACTAGAATGCTTTTATAATAATGTCAATACATCTGGGATTTATTTTGGACAATGCACTGGCGTAGTAAGTCATTGATGCCAAGTCATTAGGATTGGCCATACACTTACAAAATCAATAATTGTAACTTGTATCTCTTTCTTGTATCAGGTCCAGTTATGCTGATATGCTTCATGATACCGACCGGGTGAGTTTGCTGAGCTGGTTTGAATGTCCATTCCTCAGTCTATTCAGCATTCAACAGACCTTGAATGTGATGCACACAGGATTAATCACACAAATTAGGCATACACAGTACACCTCCACTCACTCATGATGAGCTATCAGTTATCCTGGGCATCCAAATAGTATAATCTCTGAGTATGGCTTTTAGAGCTAACTTTTGGGTGAAAATGCAACTCCAGTAATCACAGTGGAATGGAGTCCCTTTCTCAGGGGCAGGTTCATGCATTGTGTCATGCTCATTGCCGCTCTGCAACCTGAAGCTGCACATCTTTTTAAAATGTTTGACCTGCTGCCGCACAGATGTACTGCGGGCTATTCATTGACTCTGGAGGGTAATTTCTTTTGCTAAATCTACAAGAGTGACATTAGGAGGGCTTCTCCCACCAGACACATTAAAACATAGGTTATCCTCTAGAACTGTTTAAAATTGATTAATAACAATCCACTTAATTCCTTCCTAGGACATACCCTACTTGGTCAGTTAATCTGTTCCGTTCATCTTATAAAGCTCTGCCCTCTCTCTCTGTTCCAGAACCAGAAATATTACGCGGGTATCCGTGCAGCTGTGGCCAGAGTGAAGGCTCGTGGTGAGAAGGCGACGGTTCTGGACATCGGAACGGGCACGGGCCTGCTCTCCATGATGGCACTCACGGCGGGGGCAGACTTCTGCTACGCCGTAGAGGTATGAGCCAGACATTTCTAAAGAGAAAGGCCTATGTAATATATGCCACTATAGTTGAATGAAATTATAGCATTTATATTATATTGTAAGGAAATGCTAGTGTTTGAGTATAAGTCTATAATAAGCTACAGACTATAACCTTCTTTGTGATCAGGGACCACACCAGAATTTGCAACAGGCTCCTCTTTGCTTATTGCTGAAAGCTCCGTTCCCAATAAATATTTAGCCAAACCAATGGTTATTTTTAACACCAAAACATGCAGTGTTATAAAGCACTATTACATAAAGTTTACGCTGCAGTGCTTGAATGCATTAGGAAGCTTTATATCTTCAAATTAAATCTCCCCATTAATCCCCAAAAGTTTAGAAACCTGATTCTGCTCTTTATATAATATTCACAACGCAATGTATTACGTTTGTTTTAATTCTAACACATCCTTGAGTTTCTCCCCTTCTCCCAATCTTATTCAGTTGTAGCTTATCAATATGAAGCTACTACCTATCTATTTATTATTTTCGTTCTCAGGTGTTCAAGCCCATGGCCGAGGCAGCAAAGTGCATTGTGGAAAAAAACGGCTTCTCCGACCGCATGAAGATCATTAACAAGCACTCCACAGAAGTCACTGTAGGGCCAGGTCAGACATGATGCCCTCATCTACATTCTGCTACAGTTATGTAGCTGGCTTATACCTGCAGTTATTTCTCCGCCATGTTAGGAAAATGAAATGTGTGCTTTTTTTTAAATTACATTGTCCTAAAATAGATAAGTTGTAACTAACTAAAATAATGTTTGTCTTTTGACAGATGGGGACATGCAGACGAGAGCCAACATCTTGGTCACAGAGCTCTTTGACACTGAGCTGATTGGCGAGGGGGCGTTGCCTAGCTACGAACACGCACACCAGAATCTGGTGCAGGTACGTGTGTGTGTCTTTTTATCCCATTCATCAGGAAGGGCATAGAGCAATCACCGTCTGTTCATGTCCTTCGGGAGTAGGATCATCTATTCAGGGGGTTGGAGTCCAAGCCGAAACGGTCTGCTTTAGACCCCGTTTACTCCATTCTTCCGCTCGGATTGTCTCTCCACCGCCCCCTACAGGAGGGCTGTGAGGCCGTGCCACACCGGGCCACTGTCTACTCTCAGCTGGTGGAGTCGGAGCTGCTGTGGAGCTGGGGCCAGCTGCAGCCCGTGGTGGTGGAGGGGGCCCCCCTGGCTCCGCCCCCTGCGGTAACGCAGTGCGCCGGGGCCCACTCCGTCTGCGACATCCAGCTCAGCCAGGTGTCCCCTGAACAGTTCACACCCCTGGGCCCTCTCTGCACCATGTTCAGGTGAGTCAGAGAGAGAAGGAGTGCGGGCTCTACACAAGCTCTTCTTTTTTTTGCGATCAAATCTCTATTTTCAAAAATACAAATGAACAGGCAAAAGCGTGACATATTTGGTTAAATAAAAAAATAAATAAACTTTACCCAGTACATACATACTTGCAAATACAAGTACAGAGAATTGTATAGACTAAAGCTCTCTATACACTCTATACACGCTCTCTATAAGCCATTTTCAACTTTTTCGGCTACTTAGTTTTCGATGGTCAGTCAAATATATCCCAATTTTCATCAATAACTATATGTTATTAACCTTATTATTCCCCTGTGTCATCCCCTCTGCCCCTCTCTTGGTTGTTTTCTCCCCCCACCAGTCTGGACTTCAGTAAGCCTGTGAGCAGCACTCCACAGTCCCACACCTCTCACTTTCCAGCCCAGGCCAGCGGCAAGGCCCAGGTGGTTCTGTCCTGGTGGGACATTGACATGGACCCCGAGGGCTCCATCGTCTGCACCATGGCCCCCAGCTGGACCTACCCACAACCAAATGCCGCACCGGTGAGTTCAGATCTTCGCAGCCACATGCACATGATCACGCTCAGAAAAAACATGACATAACATAAAGCACAATATACAAACATACCTGCATACATTCATACAAACATTCCTACATACCTACCTAGCTAGCTAACAGTGGGCTAGCATTTGTGCGACAGGGTGAAGCCTTGGTATTGTTTTTGGTGTGGTGTTTAGTAACAAAAAATATGTTTTTCTAAACTTTAAACTGGAATCATGATGTTGTGTGAGTTTAGAGGTCATGGCAATTGCCTACCCGGCGGCAGCCAATTTGGTCTTGGGGACTACGTCCAGTACCAGTTGACCCAAGATATGAGCGATGTGCTTTTTTCTAGTGTTCATGTCAAATTCATGGGAAATAATGTGGGATCGTGGCTCTGCGTGGTTCTGTTTGGTTCTAGTGGCGCGACCACTGGATGCAGAGTGTTTACTTCCTGCCTACCGAAAGGAGTGTTGTGGAGGGGGAGGAGCTGAGCCTCACGGTCAGCCATGACGACTACAGCCTGTGGTACGGCCTGCAGACAGACAGGTACCTCCATTTGGTTCCCTCCTCTGCTGAAGTGGGTCAACGCTGCATTCCTCCGACCACTGTTTCCTCACCGCCTCTCCAGTAAACAAAGAAATTGTTGCAAAAGTGGTCCAAATCTCAATGCACGCATGCGTGATGTATGTGTCCCCTGCCTGATCTAGCAGCAGCTTGTTGTGACCCCGGGGTTTGCCCTCTTCTTCCTCAGCCAACAGGTGGGACTGAAGGACACCCCGCTGTGCCGGCCATGTTGTACCTGCCACGCCCACCTGGTGTGGAACCGCCCGCGCTTCGGAGAGCTCAACGACGGCCGTCGCACGGAGAGCTACGTCAGAGCGCTGCGCAGCGTACGTAGCTGGGCCTTGGTGGCGGGGGACCGGGCTGGCTTAATGGGACCACACTATGCCACGCTATTGGCCATTGTACCTCATGCCGGGTCTGTTTCGTGTGTAGGTTTTGGATGCAGACAGCGTCTGTCTGAGCGTTAGCGATGGAAGCCTGCTGCCCGTCTTTGCTCACATGCTCGGGGCCAAAAAGGTGAGACACTTGTCCTTATTTTTATTTTGACTCTTAGTTCCAGCATTTTAATTCCATATTGTCTGAATAAACCATGAGCTTAACAGTATTTGCTGCATTTGTCTGCCCTTTCATTCAGGTCTTCGGTTTGGAAAGTTCTAGAATGTCTAAACGGGTTATTGAACAGGTAAATGTACATACATACATACATGTTAATCCCGTCTTGATGGCATTGCCATTCATATTAAGCGTGACATTGGACATCTATGTCATCACGTGTACACCAATAAGGCAATACACTAATCCATACTTCCACATTGTGCTCCGCAGGTGTTGGAGGCCAACTCCATGAAAGGAGGCGTCGATCTCCTGGAGGTCAGAGCCGACCAGCTCAGCACTAACGACCTGGGGGGACAACAGGTGACCCCCTGACCCCTGACCCCAGCACCTTAAACTCCCATCCGTCCGTCCTGATCCGGCAGCAAGCTGCGGCGTCTTCAGTCCCATGCTCATACCTTGTTGTGACGCCCCGCCCCCAGATCTCTGTCCTGATGGGGGAGCCTTACTACAGCACCAGCCTGCTGCCGTGGCACTCGCTGTTCTTCTGGTACTGCCGGACGGCGCTGGCCAAGCTCCTGCGTCCGGGGGCCTCCATCCTGCCCCGCTCGGCCACGCTGCACGCCGCCGCCGTGGAGTTCCAGGTGAGGCCACACCCGCACCCTCCAGAGCTGCGGCTGTTGGTTTGATTAGCCAGGTGCGCGCAGGTGTAGCCCCTCACTGGCTGCATGCTTCTAACCCTATTGGTTAGAACTTTACGGTGTTCATGTTTTTTTTACTTGAGATTCATTTCATACATTTCCATTCAGAAATTCCCTTTTGCGTCGCTGTCAAATAAGGGATAAGTTGCCTACTCATTTTGTATTGTGTTTAGCAGAATGGGTGCCTATGATTGATTACCCTCTGTATCCCCATGCATGGAGTTTGGAGTATCGTCATTCAGACGGGGGAGATGATACAAAACGCTGTTTTAATCGTTGTCCCTCTAGGATCTTTGGAGGATACGAGCCCCTTGTGGAACGTGCGAAGGTTTCGACGTGTCGCCCATGGACCAGATGGTTCAGGTAACTCGCCCCTTGAAGTCATTTTCTTACCTCTATGAAATCAATGACTTTCATTGGATTATTCTTTTTTTGTCTTACCTCCTTGGTTCAGTTTTTGAAATAATTCCATTTTCCATCTCTTGTCCTTCAGCGATCTCTGGACTTCCGTGAGTCCCGTGAGGCTGAGCCCCACCCCTTGTGGGAGTACCCGTGCCGAGCTTTGACCCTGCCCACTGCCGTCATGACCTTTGATTTCACGCAGTGTGTCCCTGAGCAGCCAATCAACGCTGAGGGCTTCTTCCCCTTTGTGAGGTACACTTGATCTCCTGGAGGCTTGGACTACATAATTATGTCCTGAACTCCAAGAGTTAAAATATGTGTGGTGGTAAATGCTATATAATTCAAGTTGATAAATGGTCTTCACGTTCCGACAGTTATATCTCACTGGCCTCTTGTCTCCCATATTTTTAACATCCTACAATATCTTGATCTTTAAAGCTCTAATGTATAATAATCGTATTCTTAAGTGACCGTCGCATTTCATTGCTTGTATTCTGGTTGTCCTTCCAGGAGTGGCTCTTGCCACGGCGTTGCCATATGGATGGAGTACCAGCTGACCGAGGAAGTCACCATCAGCATGGGTCTCTCAGGAGATGTTGGGGAGCAGGTAAGCAGAAACCAAACCTGTTTTCATCGGTCTCTCTCTTTCACTTTTTCTAATTTACAACATTTGTTGAGATGAGAGTTCATGTTCTTTTGAACTGCATTCTCCGGTTTACTTTTGCTTTCGTCTACCGTGATTTCAGTTACAGTTGCTGCATAGAATCTTTATGGATCCACTGTATGCCATCCCCACAGGGTGCTTGCGAGTGGAGTCGTCACAGAAAACAGGGCGTCTACTTTTTCCCGTCGCCACGACAAAGCCTGGGGGAAGACGGCAAAGTGTCTTACAGTTTCACCTTTGAGCCCAGCTCAGGAGACATCAGTATGGAGTTTAACGTTGCCTCCGATTCAGCGTGATACGGATGCTGAAGATAAAGTGAACTATAATTCAAACCCTATTTTTACATTCACGATGGAGACGCGCATCTGGTAACCCGTTTTTGTGCCTACTGTATTTTGGATTTGCTTCTGCTTATTCTGGATTAGCGCTGGGATTATAGCGAGTTCATCATACAACCGAGAACAAGACAAACTGAAATCTTTCTATTGATAGAAAATCCAAAAATGTGGGATATGACACATTTTTTATTGCTAGCGTTTGAGGTGAATGTCCTGCCTACTTATTTTTGCTGAACTAGAGGGTATTCAAGGTTAACCATTCTCAAAGAATAGAAGCTGTCAAGTCGTGGTGAAATTCGATCATGGTTAAGTCAAACTAGTACAAATACAAAAAGGTATGGTAACACTTTACAAAGTACATTAATGAACCATTTAATATAAGTTAATGAAATAATAAGTATTATCTTAATTAATGGTCTAGTAATCTTTACTCATGGTGTTCGGTATCTACATTAATTCAACAATTGTTGAATTATTAATCAACCTTTTTTTGTAACATTTTACAGTATTTATGAAAAGATCGTTTGCTTTACAGTACAATAAACCTCATTCAAATCACGTTCATTTATTATTTTGCCAACATTTTCATCTATACAGACAAATATACATGAAGCTTGAAAATTAAAATTTGTGTGCTCTCGTTAATGTAATGATTGCCTGGATTCAACTAACTTCATTTAGAGCCAGCATCTGTAAAGGATTTTTTATTAAAGTGGCACAAATGCTAACAACTAAATTAGAAAACCTTGACATCCTTCAATAACAAACAGTTCACATGACTGATCAGATGTACTATTGTGATTTACCAGACCCTTGCACCTCCACACTGAGTTAACATTCAGAGTAGGTGCGTAAGTGAACTGGATTTTAAGCATTGGTCATTAACTTAGAATTGAGAAAATGACAGAATACTTCAATACGTCAATTCAAAAGCCACCCATGTCAATAATTTTCTCCCTAAACCAACATTGCTTTCATGTAACAAGTGGCGGAATGTAACGTAGAGGTCAGAAATGGGTTTGGTGCAACAAGCTGTGTTTCTTGTTTATGTGTCTTTTTTTCTTGTTTACGTGTTCTGTGTCTTTAAGCATCGGTCAGGGTGTTGTTGTCTAGCACGATCTTCTCTCCTGGCTTGAAGGCTGGCTTACCCATATATGGGCAGCTAGCACAGCGGAACGCATCACCCAGGTAACACTGAAAAACAATACATCAGAAGTCAATATGGAGATTACAAAAGAAACACTTTGAACATGGCACAGGTAAACGACAAGTCCTTAAATTTACAACAACGGCCTATCGTTTGATAAACACCAGGTTCTGTATTGGTTTTGTTGATATTTTACAAAAAGCATCTCTGCTAAATGCTCTAACTCAAATCTACGTACACTTCCACAGGAAGACTTTGGTAGGCTGGCCTTCTGCACTCCTTTGGTGTCCTCCGCCAACTCCTCAGCCAAGCCGCACGAGCTGCACATGAACAAACAAATGTTTAATTAAACTACATATTCATTAATGCATGGCTGGCTACTGCTCAACTCTGTAGCTCTCAAGAGGAAACGGTAGGTTATATTACAGGAAAAAAAAAAAATACCATACTGGGGCTATTCAATGTCAATTTGAAACTGGGAGAACTGTGTAATAACAGCTTAGGTAAATCATGATTCTCATAAATCAAACTGTAGGGGGGGAAGGATGTGTTGTTTTGCAGTATTTAAGGTTGTTGTTTTTCTAACCAGTTTTTGCAGGCTTTCTTCTTTTTGACAGCCCCCTCTCCACAAGTGGCTCGGAGGGAGGAGGGCTCTGGTTTCTTTAGGTCATCCTCATCCAGCAGAGTGTCAGAATCCACCAAGTCCTGAACCCAAGTAAAGGCTCGGTCAGGAGCCAGAACCAGCGCTCTGAAGTCAGACCAAGGCCCAGCGGACAGCCCGCCCACTCGTCCCCAGGCAAGACTTTAGGTTGGGGGTTATGTCCTGTTTCCCACAAACAGGCCTTACCATTCCTCCGCAACTTCAGAACCCTAGTTTACGGGTGTGTCCTCTATTATCTTTAAAGCTCGTAAAATTGTATATGTAATTAAGAGCTACATCTAGAAGATCTTTGTGAATAATTGCTGTTTTGAGGGTTGGAAGGGCTTCTTGTACACTGCTAGGCACATACGTATACACAGTACGAGTCCCATAGACACAGACCTATATACAGCATGTGTCTCATAGACACATGCCCATCGTTTGACTGAGAAAAATAAAAGGGCATGTGTATATATATGTCAAATATATATACAAACATACATTCGTATTTTTTACAGCATGTGTTAATTGTACGAGTTACCATTTTTCTTTGTTTTTTGAAGACTTTGGAGCAGATCCAGTTTACTTACCACAGCCTCATCGTCCATGTCATTGGCTGAGAGGGTCCACATTTTGGCAGCATTGGGATCGAGGGCCGGTTTCTCTGCTAATAAAACCACACAGTTGACCCAATAGCCCGGTCACATTTTATACCCCATACAGAAGTAAAGCACACATACACACACGCACACAAATTAGCTGAAATAACGCAGAAAGTATAAATTTAAAACCTACCTGGCTTAGGCGTCTTCTTCCCAAAAGAGAGTTTGAGCTGGCTCGACGAGCCCACTTCAAAATCTGGTTTGGTGGCCGACATGCGGGCCCTGAGCAGGGAGTTCCCCTGGTAGCCGGTGCTGCCCCTGAGAGAGCTCAGTGCGTCTGGACTCATCTCTGCTTTACCCATCTGCACAACAAACAGAAGGCTCAAGAATAACTAGGCACTCACATGGCATTGCTCAGTGAAAGTATGTATAGTTATAGCACCCCAAAGGCCAATTTTTAATCACAAAATCTACGTCTGTATCTATTGCTGCATGTCCCGCCACGACACAGTGATAGCATGGAAAAACATCAATCTTCTCCTTGAACCATAGAGAAAAAGGTTTTCATATCTTATGGAGCTTGATCGCATATCAAGCCATTTCCCTGGATTATGAAGTCATGGAAAAGGGTTTCTTGTGTAAAATGTTCTAGAATTATGATTGACACTCCAGACACAGACCTCTGTAACAGACGTCAAGCCTGACAGCTTCAGGACAGATGCCAGTTTCTCAGCAGTCCTCACACTGTACCCATTAGTTCCTGTTACAGACAGAAAGAGGAGTTGCGGTAAAGATAAAATGAGAAACAGAGCCAGGCAAATAAAAAGAAACAAACAAAGAGATACAGTAGGTTGCAGACTGACACTGCACACTGAGTGGATAGGGTGTTTGACCTTGAGCCCAAAGGTTCTGGGTTCGCTATCCAATGTCTACTTATAAATCAGATTCAGAGTTCCTTTCCTCGGGAAGGATGGGTGGATCTTATGTAGAGCTCACCTGTGACCGCCTCCTCCATAATGAGCTTCCCGCCGGGCTTGAGAACCCGGGCCATTTCCGCCAGCGTTTCTGGGCTGTGGACAGACAAGCTGTCAGTTAGAAGGCAGGAGAGGACCCAGTCATAGGAGGAAGGTCTATGGGAGGCTGGAGGGAAGAAAGACAAGAGTTAAAGCTTTCAGCCATCAGCTAGCTGAGAAGTTTCATGATATTGATTGTTCATTTGCATTATCAAATGGAAATATTTCTGTCACACGATAGATTATAACTAAACATAATTGTCTGATATGTGTGAATAATAAATAAAAGTTGACATGATAGCGTAATAATATAAAATGAAATACTCACATAATAACAGCATTTCCATGTTCTCAACTGATACTTTGCCATCGGTTCCAATGACTGCACCCACACTCTCCGCCAGCTCTTTGAGGGCCAAAGGGGATGATGGTTGATTCCACACAAGGAGCACCTTGTCTCCTGCCTTGATGCCAAGGTCCATTCTAGGCTTCTAGAGTACAAACATCAGCTTCAATTAAATAAATATGGTGGCAGAAGTAGTTAGACAAAAAATTTCATAGTAAAGGTATTAGTTTGACCTCTAAGACAGATCTAATCAATAAACGAATAAAACGTAAAATTACCAACACGTAAGGTACGGCAATACGATCGCAACCTAACCATGACTCTGCACAATGCAGCACTCGGTCTACAGAGCCCAGAACAACCACAGCTAGAATAATAAAAAAAAATAACATGGTGGATGTTTTTAGAAATTGGTAAACATTTCAGTTTATAGGAGAGTTCTTTGAAAAAATAAATTGATAGAAAATTATCTAATTTTAGTCCCTGTATTGTAAAGAACAAATGCGTAGTTATATGTGAAAGTCATAGAAACCTCGAGCAGCATGACGCAGAAAACCACTTACTCCAAAAATACATAACACAACACATCAGATTCCAACCTGAATAGTATATAGAGTTATACAGACTTCAAAACTTTTCTTACCTTTATTAGGTCCCTTACTTCTGAATAAAATGAAATAAATTCAGATCGCGGCGGACATGCGAATAGACGGTGGTCTGTATTGCTCAAAACAATGACGTGCACAACATGCGACGGGTCGCTTAATAAATTCGTCACAACCCTTTCTAAACAGTCCGCTGCAGCTGGATATGGCGGCGCTAGTACGAGGTTTACGGAGTGTAAGGGCATTCCGGGCCCTTGGCAGCGGTAATATACAAGCATTTTGTTTTAAGCTGAAGTATCTCCTCTTGATTTATTCACCGATTTAATTTTTGAGTTGCACATGTAGTTCGAACCGAAAAACATTTGTCGTTTGTTTACCTAACCAATGTCACTTGACATTAAGGAAAAGGTGATCATGAAGGGCAGAATAAAACACGAGTTTGTTGGCCATAATGTTCATTCAAACTGACAGAATCATTGATTTAATCTTGTTTCGTATTGACATTCGAAACTGTTTTTGACTGGCTCAATATTAAACTGCTTCTAGCAAGTGGGGGGCGTTTCTGTCTTCCCAAGTAAATCAGTTGTTTATATACTGATAATTACGCTGAGATCTTTTTTCTTAATCTGTGCTTCTTAAAACTAGTTTATAGAATCATAGGATATTGCTATTTTTCGTCTTAATAACCTCCATTGCCATCCATGTATATTATCTAATTGCATTATTCATTATTCTGACTTAAGTGTTGGCTGCTCCAAAAACGACCCATCCCCAGTGTGCCAACCTGAGAAAAGGATTCCACTGCGCTGCTGTTCGACTGCAGGATAGATCAAAAGATGACAAAACCTCTCCAACCAGCTCCTCTTCCGCATCCAGCCATGCTCACTACCAGTCTGAGCAGGACACAACTGAGGCTTTCCAGCAGGCTTCGGCGACAGCAGAGGAAGGATACAGGCCCAACACTAGGTCAGCATCAAACTGTGTTTATGGTATGGATGAGTTGGAAATAAAAGGTAGTCACAAAAGCAGTTTCAGAATGAATGCTACTGTAGATAAGATAACCTTTAGGTTTTTTTGCTGCACTCCAACTGTAATATTTAGTGGGAAATGTATTGGCATTATCATTTAGTTTTCACTTTATAATCGAAATAATTGTTGACATTATTTCCATTAGGCAAGACATGATATACATGCAATATATATTTATTTTCACCCTTATATTAAGACAAACTTGTCAGTGGCCTATCCATATTCATAGTCGTAAGTGTTAACATTTTGCCCCTACATAGTCTTGGCTAATTTTAAGATATAGAATTAAAATGCCAAGCTTTTTATTCAAAACTCCATTGCCAAGTTGTTTACAGTGCTCATATTGCTAAAATATTATCTAAAGAGTTATATTACATTTTTCCTCATTGCTTTAAATATGCTGAATCTCTGCTGGTTGTTCTTGGTTGCTTAGTTACCAGGATCAGAGCGGGGAGCAGGAAGAAGAGTATGAGACGGAGGAACAACTTCAAAATCGCATCCTGACTTCTGCACTTGAGTTTGTCCCACTATATGGGTGGTCAATGGAGGCCATTGCAGCTGGTGCAGAGGTATGTTGAAGGAAGCCCTCTTAAAGGTGCAGTGTGTAGGAGTGTGGCTTCTAGTTGTGAGGTTAAATTGCAGACGACCAAAAACACACACACACACACACACACACACACACACACACACACACACACACACACACACACCTACACTTCTCCTTTTCAATTTATGTAGAAGAAGCTACGATGGCCTGCACTTGCCTGTAAGGTGCCAGTAGGTATTCCAAAATTATGAAGTCGTGATGAGGTTGTCCTTGATAGATTTATAGTTTTAGTCTTTAACTATTGGTCATGGTTGAAGTCTGTCCAAGTCCATTCAGCCAGATGCTTTTTAAGTTTACAGCTTTCGAAAATAGCACGTGATTCCTGCTGCATCTGAAATGCTGGAATCACAGGTCTCGTGAACACAATGGTTAAGCCCCCCACCCCCGATATACTTTTATTAAATTAGTTAAATGAACTTATACAAAATGTACATATTCAATTATTGTTATTACATCTGTTTCAGACCATTGGGCTCTCCTCCGCATCCACTGGTATGTTTGACAATGGGGCTGGAGAATTGGTCCTGCACTTCGTTGCACAGTGCAACACAGAGTTGAACGAGACCCTAGCTGAACAGCATAACCAGGTCCAGCTGGGCCAGGCTGAGTATGTGCACGTTACATGCTTACAATGCTATCAAGTATAGCTTTCCGGTTTTCTAACCAATAGTACACATTTCTTTACATGCCAACTTTGTGTTTTAGAAAAAAGAAGACTGCAGAGTTCTTAAGGGATGCCGTGGAGGCCAGATTGAGAATGCATATCCCCTACATAGAAACATGGCCTCAGGTATGTTGTCAAATTGATAACGCATGGCATCTTAATATGAATGGGACTTTACTTTATGAAATCAAACATATGATATTAAACATTCCAGGTGTCTGTGTTGAATACGGTAAACCCAATATCCATATATGTCTAGGAAGTGGTTTGTAGGTATAATTAAAGCTAGAGAGTTTAATGCAATTATTGATTCAGTATTCCACCAGATTATTGCTGACAAAATATTCTTTTGTGATCAATAGGCAAATTGTAGGGGAATTTCATGCATCTCAGTTAAAAAAAATAATACTGTCCATTTGAAACACTGAATATTCTGAAAATGTATTGCCGGCTGTTTGATCCCATGACTGGGAATGTCCTTTTAGGCCATGAGTCTCCTGCTCCTACCACACAACATCCCTGACAGCCTGAAGCACCTGTCCTCCCTGATCGACGACATCTGGTACCACGGTGGAGATCGCTCCACAGACGTGAGTTGGTCCCAGGCCCATAGTTATCAACCTCTCTTAAAACGGTATCAACATTCAAAGGTCATAAGAACCCTCATAACTAATTCAAATAAATGTTGAGACACTTCATAACTATGGGCCCTCATACCCCTCTTCTCCTTTCCCCACCATCCCCAAATGATCCGACCTGCCACCACCCAGGTCAATTTAGATCTTCAGTCTTGTTTAAAATCCTCAGATTACATTCTTATTAGACTATTAATTTCCTATTTTGTCGTATTGCCACCTTAATCATGATATTTATGTGTTTATTTTTTTGCAGATGAACTGGTACACCAAACGAGCAGCGCTAACGGGCATCTATAACACTACAGAGTTGGTGATGATTCAGGACTCCTCCCCAGACTACCAGGATACCTGGGCCTTCCTTGACAACCGCATTCAGGATGTTGTCAACATGGCTGGCACTGCCAAACAGGTACAGTGTTATCCTATTCCAGTCTGCTAAATAACTAACCCTTAAATATCAAAACTGCATTTCATCGTAACTATATATTTTAGATTTTGTCCCTAAAATGAAATATGCTCTATAGGTGCAGTCTACAGGGGAAGCAGTGGTGCAGGGATTAATGGGAGCTGCAATTACAGTAAGTATTTTTATTACTGTGAATTATGATGAGGTTTGTGTCTTTTAATTTAATTGGGAAAATGGTGTACTCCCTTTCCCACAGCTGAAGAATCTAACAGGAGTGAACCAGAGAAGATGATATTAAAGGCTCCTGTCAACCCAAGTTTCACCATACTCAAACATATGGCTTATCAGTTTACCCCCAAAAATATGTTTATTAATTAGTAAAAAAAAAAGGTGTATGATTATTGTTTTATTTTCAGTTGCAGAATCTGCACATTTCAACTGCCAGTGCTTGATCTCTCCATCCCAGAAAGCTGTATTCTGTTTTGTATAATATTATATGTATTATATACTGTTGATTCATTCTGGAACTCAATAAACTATTCAGTAGTTCAAAACCACTTTATGTGTATTTCATACATCATACATTCATTGTCACCTCCATCTATTTGAAAGTGCCTAAATATTGTAAACAAAAAAAAGTGCACTAAAATAGCAGACCTTTTATTTTGAAATCCGATAACAGAAATGTTGACCCGGATGCTAAATAAATATCAAGCCACCCACCTCTGCCTTCGTCCAATCGCTCTCTAAGAATACATCGTCTGACCAATCGGCGATCAGGAAATAGTTTTGCTAGGCCTGCAAGCCTACTGAAGCGGTAGTGTTGAAAGGACTTCTTGTTTCGTACAGATTTATCTTATCCCCAAGCTATTTTAACTGAAAATATGCCGTATGCTAACCAGCCAACTGTGAAAATCACAGAATTGTCTGACGAAAATGTGAAGTTTGTCATAGAGAACACTGATTTGGCGTAAGTATATACCCAAACGTCCATATAAGTCTTGTGCAGTCCGGTGGTAACGTTACTACTGGAATCATTGTGCTCTCAAATGTTTTTACTTGATATTAATCGCCACTTGATATACTCATAAACATTATACATACACTTGAATACTTGTCAACGTGCTAAATAGGTAACTTAACATATATGTATCGTACTTTATCCTTTATAAACGACACATGTTTTCACTTTTTCACCCAGGGTCGCGAATTCTATCCGGCGAGTGTTTATGTCAGAGGTTGCAACGATAGGTAAAGGAACCCATAGTATTTTGTTATTTAATGACACTGTCTTTGAAATTAGCTCAGAATCCTGACCTACATTATTTATTTCAGCTATCGACTGGATACAGATAGATGCCAATTCATCTGTACTTCATGACGAGTTCATTGCCCATAGAGTCGGTATGTATTCTTAAGAGATTTTGCTTGTCTTATGGCTGCCTGTATTATTAGAAAGGTACCATTACGTATTCTGACCTGATTTGATATCAACATATTGTATGTTTTGAATTTCGGTGTACCAACATGTCATGTGTTTTCAGGGCTTATTCCACTCACCAGTGATGACATTGTGGAGAAAATGCAATACTCCAGGGCAAGTATTACTATTCTGTTTGTTGGATAAACTGCAAGCCACTTACAATGGCTTACACCGCCACTTGATCTTAAATGTATGATTCAGATACATTTGCAAGAAACAGAAAGGATAATAATGTTGTAAAAAATTCTGTAGGACTGCACCTGCGATGACTTTTGCCCCGAGTGTTCAGTTGAGCTGACGCTGGATGTCCGATGCACAGAGGACCAGACCCGTCATGTTACCTCCCGGGACCTCCTGTCAAACAACCCCAGAGTCATCCCAGTGAGTCCCTTTTACTAATGGTGCACTGAAGGGCCTGACTTCCTGGCCTTTCTGCATAGCCTCTCCCTTAATTTGATCGGTTTGAGCCCATTTCTCATGTAACCTGGAAAGTGGAGAACTCTGTTATTAACTTCACTAACTAATGAAACTTTTCAGGTGACCTCGAGGAGCAGAGACAATGACCCAAATGACTACGTTGAACAGGACGGTATGGCCCTCCCCCCTTCCTTCCTCTTGCGGTCAACATCTTTGCAGTTATTTTCTTATCATTGCAGTTTCCAAAGAACTTTCAAGTTAATGTATCTGTTTTTTATAATCGCTTCACCTAAATCTCACACCCTGCACAGACATTCTTCTAGTTAAGCTTCGTAAGGGCCAGGAGCTACGACTCAGAGCCTACGCCAAGAAAGGGTTTGGCAAGGAGCACGCCAAGTGGAACCCCACGGCGGGGGTGTCCTTTGAGTACGACCCAGACAATGCACTGCGGCACACAGTGTTCCCTCGACCTGAAGAATGGTAAGCTTTGTTCTGTTTCCCTGGTTGTGAGGGTTAAGGGTCAGATGATACAGCAGGGTTGTGTGTTTGAACCTACATGATTGATCTCTAACCTGGCTGCCATGTTTGTTGTGTTCTTCCTAGGCCAAAGAGTGAATATTCAGAAATTGAAGAGGATGAGGTGCAAGCCCCATACGAACCTAATGGAAAGCCAGAACGGTATGGGGCTTTGTTTACTTACTGTGTGTGGTTGTTGGGGCCATTTTTCTGCCTTAATGTTTTTAAAAAATATATATAGAACAACTTACTTTTCTAATTTCCCATAACATACTTGATGCAGTCTGTATTCGGTGTATATGCTGAATACAAATCGTGTATCTACGAATCTCTCAATGTGTGTGTGATCTGGCAGGTTCTATTACAACGTGGAGTCATGCGGCTCCCTGCGACCAGAGACCATCGTCATGTCGGCACTGGCAGTGCTCAAGAAGAAGCTTAGTGACCTCCAGACCCAGTTGAGCCACGAGATCCAGAGTGATGTCCTCACCATCAACTGAACATGCATAGGCTACCATTGTAGGATCACCACTTGAGTTCTTTGTTTCCCCCCAATTGAAATTAATCAAACAAAAGCTGATCAAGTTATTGTTCTTCTGCGTATGTTTGACATTCATTAATGCAATCTGTGTCTTCATAATGTTCATGAATCTACATAAGTCACAGTACAGTTTTCTTTTAGCCTGCTGTTTTAGGTAGATATTTGCTAGTATTTCAAACATGGAAGATGGTTTTTGGATGGTACATTCTTGAGCTTTTTTTGTAATAAAATAAGAAGTTAAACATGTTTTATAATACGTTTTTGAGTAATTTGTATCGTACTTAAGTTGAGGGAGAGCTTTCTAAAGAGTATTTGATAAATAGAGCAAATAATAAGCAACATTTTTATAGAGGCGTACAAGTGCACCTGATTAGAGCCTTGAAAATACGCATGTGAACTGCGGAGTAGACGAGAGCGAATATGCATTGAAAGCAATTATTTTATCGGGTGGCTAGCGCTAGTTAGGACGAGCCGTTTTGCTGTGGTACCAACCTGGACCGGTGTGATGCTAGGCGGAGAGAAAAGGTAGCTCCCGATACCATTAAGGGATGCTTGATAAAAAAATTGGCCTCTATTACAGATTACATTATTCTGCATTCAACAAAACATTGGCCCACGGTTAAGTGTTGTCTTAGTCCGGACATTTCTAGTTGCAAGGTTAGCGAAATTTTACGTCATCGGATTACAAACCCCAAATGCGTTAAAAAGCAAAATAATGAATTATTGTGTAATGAATAGAGTATAAAGTAATTTGCATGTATTTTGTCTCCAAAAAAAATGCTTTGCATACAAATCTCCTTTTTAGGAATATGGGAGTTATCTTGGCTGTCCACTCTTCTAAACCATAAGTTTTGGTTTAGTTCTGCAACGTTAATCAGAACGACAAATGGCTAATACAGCCAGAAAGAGATTTCTTTCTGTGTGCACTTCTTTTTCTGACGAAGAAGAGATAGCAAGTCTCAGTCAAAATGCCTGTGGTCCTGATGCCAACCCCCCAGAACAACAGCATCCTTATGAAGCCATGCTGTGGTAAGTTTCTCCCTGCTAATGTTCTGCCATTGGGGAGTTGTGACAATTTAGGAAATTACACCTTTTCTGTTGCGTTTGGATTATGTATCGTGTTTTGAGAAGGACATACCTTTATAACATTTAAATATTAAATTCAATCAGCAATAATAAGGACAATAATAATCCAAATCATGTTAATCACAATTTGACTAACTGTAAACTGATGGTAGCTGAATAAGGCATATGCTTATTTGTTCCATGGGCAATATCCAGCCCTACTGCAATTGTAGCCGAGATATATCATTCAGTGGTAGTCTTCTTGAATTATTCAATTATTCTCCTTTATTCACTTGATTAAGAATTGTATCGTGTGTTGTGGCAATGAGCGTGGAAAGTGTTGTTTCTGTTAACACATCCCACTGACGGTCTGTGGTTTTCTTATCCAGCTGCCATCGCCTCCACGACTCCCTGCTGAGCTCTGACAGCCGCTTCACAGCTTACAGAGGCATTCTCAACTGGATCATTATCCTCCTGGTGGCAATTTTGACGCATCCTTTCAATAATTACTCTTAATGATTTATGCAATGGATTTATTGATATAACATTAAGAAGATGAAGACTGTAACTTTTCACTGTCCTTTTACCTTCCTAACATTTTCTTTTACCTTCCTCTGTAGGCTGTCTATATGCTTGGTTGGCAATTATTGAGAATGATTGTATTGTAATTGCTTACCTAAATGCATAACTAGCTAGCTGGTAACACTTTGTACAGTGTTTACTCTGCCTGAATGGTGTTGTTCTCTCATAGTGGATTGAGCCCATCTTCCAGAGTCGTTTAAAAACGTTGTTCTCTAATTTACAGGTGTTGACTCATGCTCACTTGTTTCTGGAAAACTTTATACAGTGAGTACACACACACACACACACACACAGAGTTGTTTTTGTTGTTGAATGCACCATTTATTAGAATCGGATTTCAAATGTGAAAGGAAATGATCAGACATTTAAGGGTAAACGTTTCAATACTCTCTCCACACTGCCAGATGGCCTACGCTTACACTGAGCTTATCCTATCTAGCAGCTTGGTTCCTCTCTTTGGAAAATATGCGCTTTACAGCGAGCTGATCTACATGTTCTCTAGGCTAATATCAGCACTGAGGTGCTGGCTAGGGGCTGGAATTCCAGTTGTTTGGTATTAAGTACCTGTCTAATTCTAGAGTCACTTTTCTTCCACCTCTGTCTACCATAGCTATGTCAGATGTTAGGAATATGATAAGGCAAGGCTTGTTTAAAAGCTGATGTTAGACTGGTGACAAGGCTCATGCTACACTAGAAGTTCTCAAAACGCTCAACACTCCCTTCTGCATTAACAACAACACACTTCACAGAAACACACACATACACACCTACACACTACACACACATACACTTACACACACACACACACACACACACACACACACACACACACACACACACACACACACACACACACACACACACACACAAACAACAAACAAAAATGTAAATACAGCTTAAAAGCTTAATATTATTTTCCCTCCTATTTTTCAGACATGGCTTTTTGATAGACTTGAAGAAGATAATGGAGCATCTGACCGAAAATAACCTCAACTGGCCGTCTTTCAACCTTATCCTGGGTGAGGCAGTTAAGGTCGCTCAATCCAACACCAATATCCTTTTTCTTGTCCTCCAAAATGTTACAATAGAAATGTTAACAAATGTTTTTAGCCCCACACAGATCTTCAAACTCATTTTGATTCATTGAAAAAAATTGCGATGAATATATTATATCCAATGCTATTAAAAGACACAAAGAAGCAGATGGATGCACCTGTGAGTTTTGCCTCCTGGTAGTACCTGAATTCTCTGATTCTCATTTTCCTATTTCTTCCAGCTGCCAACGTTTTTGCTGTAACAGCTTTGCTTCTGGAACATTCCCAAGAGAAGGTGACAACACTTGTCACCTTCCACACCTTCGTCTGGTTGTAAAGCTATATTATTTAGACTGCATGTATTGAGAGAAAACATTTATTCCTTCAATTCTATTTTTTCAGGGGAAATTGTCCTCTACCCATGCTCATTGTTTACATCTAGCAAACCTCGGACTACTTATGATGGTTTCTGCTCTTGCAAGTCTGCTGCACCCTACAATATCAACAGGTAAACATCATATTTTTATTTAACATGGTTCTTTAAACTAGTTTGGCCAAGCAACATATGTTAAAGAAAATGTGAATCTTGTTATCGTCCTTATTAATCGTGACAATGCATCCTTTTTTTCTTTTTATAAATGTAATGTATTTTGTGTCAACTTATGCTATTATTTATGTTCATGTGATATATTTGTGTTTTTGTGTTGATTTTTATCTACATATTCATGCTCTGTTTCTTTGCCACTTTCACAAGGTATTCACATGCCAATCAATCAATGCCCATGTGAGTTGTTGTTTTTTGTCCACTAGGAGGTGCATTCTTCACTCTGTGGTCCTACACTGTGCTCTGCCTGAAGCTGTATTCGTACCATGAAACAAATCGATGGTACAGACAGGGTAATGTATTTAACACCTGCAGTCTTCACTACTAGAGGCTCTGTTGAAACTTCATCATCTCTTCAACAATTGACATTTATTCACACTTACAGAAGAAGAGAAGAATGAATCATGCTCGCCAAAATCAGCCGATGAACATCTTACTTTCAAAGGTGAAGCAGATTGCTTACAACATGATGCTTGATTAACAGCAGGGTCATAAAACTAAGCCAGAGAACCTTGTTCTCTACATCCAGGTGGAGCGAGAGCATAAGAATATATTTTCTGATAACATTCTCTTGATCCATCAGACCTTTACTACTTTCTGTTGGCCCCCACTCTTTGCTACCAGAGGGCCTTTCCCCGTAGTCCCAAGGTTCGCATGAGCAATCTGCTGCACAGGCTTCTGGAAATGGTGAGCCAGGCCCAGAACCACTACAGACGACTCTGTTTCTGCAAATCCTAAATATACCATGGGAATAGAGTTGGATTTTCTCATATCCTTGATAAAATAAAAAAAAGACACTGCTGGATTGGTGCAGATATGGTTTTGATTATAATCATTTGCTCCATGATTCTACTCTTAAAATGGAATGGATAACCATGTAATTTTTTGCATGTGCCCCAATATCGTCAGGTGATTCTCATTCAGATCATGGTTGGGATCGTACAGCAGGTAGGCTGTCTATATTCTTGATTGGCAATTATTGAGAATGATTGTATTGTATTTGCTTACTGGTAGCACTGGGTACAGTGTTTACTTGGCCTGAACTCTGCCTGAATGGTGTTGTTCTCTTATAGTGGATTGAGCCCATCTTCCAGCGGTCAGAAAATTCATTCTCTGTAAGTGATAACTTACCTTGTTATACTATGTTGCTGGTTATAGTATGTATTTTTTCATGACATCATATCATTTTGAATTAAATAACATATCTTTTATCATACATAGACCATGGACTTTACAATGAGAGTAGAGCACTTGGTTGGACTTGTGGTAAGTACTTTGTAGTGTTATTATTTTTTCAATTAGTTATTGTATGGTATATATGGAAGGGTTTTGGAATTGCATATATGTATGTATTTATCAGCAATCAGTTTTTCAGTTAGAACAAATAAAAATTCAACTTTTATAATAATTAAGGTGCATGATGCATTATGGCTACACCCAAAAATGTGTGGTTTTAAAGGCACCATGTTGGGAAATCCACATCAGAAAAAGAATAAAATAAATGTACCAAAACTGAAGAAAATACTGTGAGCTATAAAATCCAAAATGCTGACAGCAGTGACACACTAATTCCTAATCCACAGGCACCCACCCATTTCCTGTGGCTTCTGCTGTTCTTCTTGTGTCATTCCTACCTCAACCTGTGTGCCGAGGTCCTGCGCTTTGGGGACCGTCATTTCTATGGAGACTGGTGGTCAGTATGCATTCCCTCGGTGTACTGTTCCAGGATCTTTGTTAAGCATGTAAGGTAGCACATTATCAAGGCTCAAGTGTCATTTGTACAGGAACGCTTCGTCTCTGATAACCCTCTGGAGGAACTGGAACATTCCCTTTCAGAAATGGGGCCACAGGTACACAGGAAACTAGGTTATTGTTTAACTAGCATTCAATTATATTTATTATAATAGGCATATTTTTTTGGGGATGTATTCAATATTGATTACAATGTTGTTTCTTCTTATGCATCAAGACATATGTACACACGGCTGGTGGAGGCAAATGTATGCCCCTGGCAAGCAGAGTTATTGGTCTTCCTGTTGTCTGCCGTTCTCTGTGAGGTACATCCCTGCTTCTTCTGCTCCACACGCATAATTGACAGCATCCTGCTTAGAATCTTCATGTTACTTTTTCATTGGGTATAAATATGCAACAGGAAACGGAATGAATAGCTGAAGTGCCTTTCCTTTCTTCTTTTTTTACAGTATGTGATTGCCCTACCTCTTCACAGCTGTCGAATGTGGATCTTTCTCATGATGGTATTTGAGGTGAGAGAGCAACATAGCTTTCTGTTTTTATATGAGTGGCGGAAATGGATTTGCAAATGCCATGAGAAAGGAACATTAAGCCTACGTCCCCAAAGAAAATATGATTGTGAATTTGAATTAATATTTAAATGACATTTCTTAAAATAATAATGATAAAGTGAGGTTTGTATGGTAAATAACTAGAATGTTTAAGGCATGGGGTCACCCGCAGCATCAGCCATTTATGCATTGTGTCCACTTCTAGCTTCTGGTCACTGTTTTCCTCGGACGATATTTCACGGGGAACTATGGCAATGGCCTGGTGTGGTTGTGTCTGCTGCTGGGACCTCCCCTGGCAGTGACCATGTACTTTCACGACCATTACTTGGCCTTCGTCATCACCACCAACAGCAGCTCTCAACATCATCATCCTCAGTCTGGACAGTAACAACACCATCCTGACTCTAACCTGATTATCATGTGTCTCTGTCTGTGGATGTGCGGACCTGAAGTCTTCCTCTTTTTCATATTTGTTTTTTTTTTACCAAGAAACAGCAAGACTGAGCAACTTTTGCGGCAATTCTATAAGGGTGAAGGTACTGAGCAGTCTTGAAGGCAATAAAGATGCAAAAAAAGGTTAAACTGAACTGCGGGACGTGTTGTTTAACCGTGTTGTTGTTTGTTTGAAAAATTGTAGGTATAAGTAAAACATGGAAAGTAAAGCTGCTGCTTTGTTTGTTTGCATCTGATCGTATCGGGCTCTGTTTAATCATCTAACGAGTCTCATACATAATCATTAGGACATTTCAGGAATGTACTCCTGGTCAAACAAGTTCAAACATGGATGTGTTAAGCATGTTAACGTTGGATATTTCATCATGTGTTGTACTGCCATAGTAATAACGTATTACAAAGTATATTTATTTATTCTGTTTTTGATAATACATTATTGAGAACATTTTAATTTAATGAAAGCGTCCCTGACAATCTAACTACAGTTTAATTAATAAAGCGGTTTGTTTTGTCTGTGTTATGTTATTAAATTGTCTTTGTTATTGCCACAGACTATTGTTTTATTTATTATTTGATGTTATCCATGATCCATTGCGCCACAGATTACCCTGTATCACGTGGTATTGTCATTGAGGCGGAAATGAAAGTTAACTAGCGACATCAGCGGATCACAGCTAAAAAAGGTACGAGAAAAATAACATAGTCCTCGTTGTCAGTGTCAATGGATGTCATATTTTTGCTTATGTAACCTACAATTGTTGACATGTTCATATTTCTTGGCTATCGCTAGTGGTAGGTTTTATCGTTGTCCTTTTGTCAGAGCCCCAGGAGGCAGCTGGCTAACGGCTAGCTGTATCTGTAGCATATAAGGTTAAATGCCTTGATCATCATCCATGTTTGTAATGAGTAAGCAGGGAAGGTTATTTAAATACTGAGACAATAAAAAAGAACACCCATACTGAAATATTGAATAGATCGGGGAATCTGTTACGCACCTCTTATATTGCGCAAATGATGCTGGCAAGCCAGTGGGCTTGTTGACATAGGTTGTGTTTGGACGTGCCTTTTGTTTTGGTGGAGTCACTTAAAATATAGAGTTGACCGCAGTACGACAACCCTTTCAAAAGGGAACCATAATAATTTAACTATTTGTTCGCGTCTACCTTTGTGATTCGTGACTTCATTTTGAATTGTATGACAATGATTCCAATGCAGTCTCCAAACATCTGTCACATACATGTTAAAGGCGTACCGATATGGTAGTGCTTGTATTCGCTAATGTAGGCATTCTGATTCCGTCTTCTTCAATGTCTAACTCATTCAAGATTGGCCTATGTAAAAGCCATTTTCATCTCTGTGATGTTTTCAATATTCTATAGACCGATTCTTATTTTTCTATGATGCCACATACAACTAGTAAATGCTTTCGTATATGTTGTGTTTTTCATCTCAAGTTAACTAATACATTGTGGCTCCTTTTGAAAAACTCCAACACAATTTATGAGGTTGCCTATCTTTTTATTACATTTTTTAGGCCTATATATGCCAGCCTGTATGCAAGTCAGTACATGCATTGGACAAATGCTAATCTATGTATCTGTGCATGTGCTGCTTGATTCTGTGCGGTTTCAAGAGCTGTGATGCAATGGCAGCTGCCAGCGTGACCAGACCTGGCAGTGCCCAGACCACTGAGAAGTCTCAACTGACCTTGAAAGGTAACCATCCATGCTGTTCCTCTCAAGCCCAATAAAGATGCACTGCTAAAGATACTTGGACAGCATATTAATGCTGAGGACAAGAAGGGGCCGGGCTCTGTTACTTTTGGGGGTAGATGATGGATGGGCAGGATGGTGTTAGAAGTCAACAATCAGTGATAATATTCTCGACAAGCTGTAGAACGTTGTAGACATTCAAATCAGCCTTTTACCATTTTCTAGGGTAAACTGTAGCGAATGCAGAATGCTTCTATTCAGCTTGTTGATCCAGTTTCTGTCATCCGCTGTGATCAAAAGGTATCACCAGGTCATGGTCGAGGATGTGTTGGCTTCCCGAATCTGCCTTTACTCTACCAATAAAAGTGGCATAAGATCAGTCCACAGGTGCTGTATTTCTTTGGGATGGAATGATTGAACACCATCAGAGCCTGCTCTCATTGTATAAGGCAGTCCTCTTTAATACAAACATCAATGGACAATCTCCAAGTACCTCTGAGCAAGAAGAAAAGGATACTCTCATGCACAAAGCCTTAAACAAGTTAGCAATATTTTTGATTAATCCGGGGAAGGCTCTGAAAAAGTGAAATACTGGCCCATATTCATAGATTTCATGTAAACTTTATCTGACTGATCATTCTTCTACTTTCAAATGTTCTCCTTATTGGCTTGTTTGATGTTTCTTAGTAACTGCTTACAACTCGACCCTTTTCATATCAATTGTACCTATCAGCTTTGTCACATTGTTTCTCATTCTTTATTACTATGTAATACTGCTTCAAGGTATATAACTCTCAACACAAGAATTGATGTAACTGGTGACCGATTCTGGCAGGCTGTCAAATCATTACCCCATGCGGTAAATGGCAGACGATTACTCCGTCCAGTCAATGATTACAGCAATACAATTTCGCTCCTGCTTGTAACGATGCATCAAAAAAAATCTTTTAGCTACTTTCTTGTTTTCAAGTTTAACGTAGAATGATCTCAGAGTTGGTTGACCAAGTATTTGCTTTCAAGGTCTCTGTTTTTTTTTTGACACATTGATTGAATTGGACTGGATGTCGCATGACAGCTTGCTGGGTCAATTACTGCAACTAGTCCGAACCTTCAGTTGCTCGAATGAGAATGTCTGCAGTGTTTTGGCAATTGTGACTGGTCTGGCGCGTCCAAAAACTTGAAAAACAACTGCTTTATGGATATAATGATGATTGGTCATTGCACTTCTCCATCATCTTCATTACTAGGTTTAAGAATATACATTAATCAAATCAGGAGCATTTACTATGAGCATTACGACAATGCCTGAATCCCCAATAATCATCAACTGTCACAAACAAACACCATACTTGAATCCGTTCAAGTATGTCACTGTGCATCACGTCTTCACCAGCAAAAATTTAGAGAAGCAAGGAGGCTGTGAGGTGGGCAATATATGCTTGTGCTTCAGACCAGGGAGGGTTTTTGATCCTGTGAGAGAACATGGGAGTGTCACTACACGGATCTCGCCAAGCACAGGATTACCACAACCTTATCCACCGCCTAACCCTGCCCTTTATTTAGCCCATTTAGAGAATTGCTCTGCTTTATTTATCTGTTACTTTTTGTTAATTGTCATCTATTACTGGATTGTAGGGATTTTTTTGTATTTTGCTGATGCCATGCTACATGTTCTTAAACAATCCCTCAAGGAAAAGTCAAGTTCCAACTGATATTTTTCTTATCTCAGCTAGGGGGCGATGTGACCCGTACCTGTTAACTCTTATTTCCCCAACATTGAAAGGGCTAAAATATCATGTGCTGTCAAAATATAATGTGAATATCAAGGCATCCAGTGGATCATTACAGTCTGACTACACAGAGAGTCGGAACAGGCAAACATGGACATATTTTAATGGATGTTTTACGTGCTCCTCGTTAAAATACTCTTTCCCAAGCTATTGATAATAAAATGTCTTTGTATTGGACAAGATTCAATATTCCTTTATTATACTTGGTAATTAATCGTGTGTATGTATGTATGTGTATATATATATATGTGTTGACTCCCTTCCCTTCCACAGTGGTCTCGGCCAAGCCGCAGTCTCCCAAGCTGCCCAGCCGCAGCTCGCGGCTCAGCTCCTTTGTGGAGGTGACTGCCGACGGCCTGTCCAGCGAGACCAAGAAGACAGGCAAACGCAGCGGACACCTGGAACTCCAGTGGAACGAGGACCTCACCCTGTAAGCAACCGTTGGAAAACATGGCAAAGTCGTGGACTTGTTTGTAATGTAATTTAAATATTTGGTAAATACAGTTGTCGATATACGATCAATATACATGATATGATGTTTAATTATTATATTCAGTATGATGTCGTCTTTATTTTAAATAGGAATCAGTCTGTATAATGTGAGAAAACTTTGATATATGAAATATTAATTAGTAATAATAATGTGTTAACTGAAGTAGTGGTTTGGCGCGTTACATAATCAAATATCAAAGAAATTGAACATTTTCTCCCTGACTGGTGTTTGTTCTTTGCGCTGCGTAGCAACGTGACACCTCAGAGTCGCCTGGACCTGAAGCTGTGGAGCTGTCACACACTGAGGAAGGAGCTACTGGGCAGTGCCACCATAGACCTACTGGACACACTGCGCACCCACCATGGCAAAAGTAAGGCCCCGCGCACACACCCTCTGACGTTCAACCCCTTATCTTCAACCCCCAGGACTCCTTCATTACTCATATTTTCCACTGATCATTGCTATTCTAAGTCCCTTCTCTCCCTTTGTATTTGTTCTGGTGTCAAGCAAGAAATGACACTAGTTAACTCCCGGGACTTTTTTTAAAAAATATTATATGATTATAAGAACCATTTCAAATGCTTAATATCATATTTTCCTAACAAGGTCCATTTTTTAATTAGGCTGAAAAGCATTTCCGACATGCATCATTGCAGGCTGCTCTCCTGTAGCGAATATGTTCCAGATTACACCAGTTGAATTGTTGTTGGGGGACTCGACAGTTATGAGGCGTTGTCTAGCTTTGAACGTGTTTTTAAACAATAATCCAAAATAACTAGTCTGTCAAAACATGATCACCAAGAACATCGTTGTTTTGATTGATTTATCGATCCGCTCTGTGACTGGGGCGGAGAGCGGCCTGGAGTATGGTGAACCCGATCTTATGAAATAGCCTTATTAGATAAATAATGAGATGTTTTTTAATATCATTGAATTAATTATGTACTTCAATGTATGGCTGGCTGAGATTCAGATCTCAGGATAAATTTATTTTCTCAGAATTGTTTTTATTTAACCGACTATTATTTCTGGTGCCGCCTAGCAATTGCAGCAACGCTAGTCGGCTATCTTGACCTGAACATCCCTATGAACTGTCTTTTCACCTGACCCCATTCCCGATTATATGTTTTCAGCTGTTCAGGGATTGGCTTGTTGTAAGGCTGTTTGAGTGACATATTGATCAAAGTTTACCAGAAATTGTTCTTGATTTGTTTATAAACCAACACTTTATTTGTGTACCAGGCCTCTGCTTACAGCCTGCGATTCTTTAATGCCATTTAATGCAAAGCTTTCCTGGGGCCTGAAAGTCACACAGACATCCCACAGTGGCGTGGTTACATCCAGGAGCTGTACACAGCGATGTGTGTGTGGCTTTTCTGGACGGTTGTAAAGACTTGTTTCTGGCTGAAAAAAAGCTGCTACTTCTTTTTTTTGTGGCTTTTGTAAATGTAGCATTCCTTATGTATATGTATGTGAGGAAGGATCTGAGCATAGGGGCTGCTGATGCTTATTAGGCTGCATTAACACTTTTGATTGGTTGGATTGGTTAATAAAATAAACAAAACAAAGGACGGCTGATGTCTTGCTCTTTTATTGGGTGATTATTGGCTTATACGAGCATTTCAATTTGAATTGAGATTGCTGCAATTTATGGTAATGACGTTATGGTTTACACTTTTTAAATGTTTGGTATTATTGATTGTTGAATAAGATGTTTGAATGAAAACTCTCTAAAATCCCCACAGTTTATATATTGCACTTACTACGTGTGTGTGTGTGTGTCTCTCTCTCTTGTCTCTGTTTCGTGCCCCCCCCTTCCAGTGGAGAATGTGCAGCTGAGTCTGGTGCTGCAGACGGAGAACAAAGGCTCAGTTGTAGCAGGAGGCGAGCTCACCGTGTGTCTGGACGGCCTGGTTGTTGATCTGGGCTCCCTGCCCAATGGCAGCATGGCAACAGACAGTGAGTCCCGCCTTTTTCTTTTTTCTTTTTTTTTTACTGAATGCGCGCACACACACACGGGTATCTGTACACTCACGCATAAACGAAAACACACGCATATATATACGGACACACACAGAAGCTATATTCAAAGGCATGTTCACAGAGACACAGGTAAAGACTTGTGCTGCGGTAAAGCACGGAGGATATTCAGAAACAGAAAAGGTTATAAATTCCCTTCACAGCCAAGGCGGAGACTAATTGCATGAAACACTCTCAAACTGGGACACACACACACACACACACACACACACACACACACACACACACACATATTCACTCAGTCTAAAGCAAAAAACCAAGACACTTTTATTAAGACGAATAAGGCTGCATACAAAGCCGTGTCGCCTTCCCTCTCGTCCCCGGTCTCTCTTAAATGTCTCCACCATACTGTATCTGATGTAACCGGCGCTACGCCGCTCACACCGACCAGAGAGCACAGCGAGCCATTTTTGTTGCGGATGTCCATGTACGCCCTCACTCTGTCTGGACCCAGTAAGCGTACTGGGACTCCCCTGCCCTCCCACCCGGCCCCTCCACTCCCTCAGGTCTGTAGAGTTTCCCGCGGATCCCGGGCGCCCCGTGCCCTGTCGGAGAGGTTTGTGCCGAGGGGCCTCACGAGTCTCCGCCGGCTTCGGGCGCACCTCGTGTCGCTAAGAGTGCTTCACCGTGGCGTCAGAATTCCCACTGTTGTGTTAACAAACTAAAACACCACCCGCCAACAACTCTACCTAGCCCTCCTCGAATTAAAAAAAAACAAACAAATAATACACAGTCAGCCACAGTCTGATTTCCCCGCAGTGATACTGGCCATTGTGTTCATTTTTGGTTTTCCGACATTAGTTTTCGTGACCGTAACTATGCCTCTAGATACACGGCAGTCTTCCAAAGCAGTAATTATATACTAACCCAAGGGGTCAACTAAACATGGGTTCAATCAGCGCCCCCCTACTCTCTCTCTCTCTCTCCCTCCCAATGGGTCTGAGCCCTACTCCTGACTGTAAACTGCTCGCCCATGGAAGCCCACGGGAACATGGGCAAACTCCTGAATCAGACCCCGTCCTCTGGCCGGGTTTTATGGACCCCGGAGTCCCGAACCCCTCCGGGGTCCCAGCATCTCCGCTCCGGTGTGCGTCAGTCTTGCACACGCCCACACACAAACACGCACGCACGTGCACACACAGAGGCTTGTCATGCAGGCCACGGTTCACAGAGGCCAGAGTGTGTTCTGGTGGATAAACATGCGCGATATGTTGGTCAGTGTGGGGGGACACACATTTCTACATAAATGTGTGTCTTTGTTCGTGTTGAGTATATGTGGACAGCGGTAAAGGTGTGTGTGTGTGTTTATTTGTGTGTGTGTGTGTGTGTGCGGGTGGTTATGACAGAGAAGGCTTATATTGCTCTAATAGAACTGCGTCTAAGTTGAATGGGTCGTGTACAGAGATGCTGCATATACCCCATACTTCAGAATATAATTGCAGTGAACTGCAAAGATGTTTCTGAATCTCCAGGATTTTAACAAACTTCTTGCAAACTCCTAGAGCACTCAATATTTACCTCCTTCTTAATATCGATTCACATTAAATATAGCTGAGGAAACAAACAAATTAATTAAAATTAATTTAAAGTAGTCCTAAGCTATTGCAACACACATGCGGTGTGTGTTTCAATTGCATGCCTGTAAGAGTATGTGTCTCTATGTTTCTGCGTGTACGTTGCAGTGTTTTGTATGTGTGAGTCATAGGCCTAGTCTAGCTTATGGGAAGGAGTTTGCTCACTGACTCCCAAATATAGACATGCGATGACGGAAGACGTTTGTGAGAGCTTTTGTGTAATTTGGTTCTTACAATGGCACCATGGGTTTCATTGCCTTCAGCTTGCCAGTACAATCAGTTCCCTGTGAGGCTGAGGCAGGGGAGGGGGGTTGTAACAGTAACTACTGCCATGGAAGAGCGGGTGCTCTTCAGGAAGCTGTATGAACCAAGCTGGGGGGCGGGGGGGGTCGCAAGGTTAACCTCTGAGCTCTGTTTTGCCAAAGGGGGGGGGGTGAGTTCGTGCGTGCATTATGGTCTTGTACGTGGACACTCATCTATTGCTTGATTCTCGCCCAGACACATGTGCTTGTGTTTTACATTTCAAAGTGTGTGTGTATTGGGAGGTAGCTGTATGAATTGGATAAAGGTTGGAGTGTTTTTTTCCCCTGCCCCGTTGCTGTTAAGGCCCTCTGTTCACGCACTAAATGCACCTCTGTTAGTTTGGAGGTTGCACTCATTTCCCCCTGGCACACACACACACACACACACACACACACACACACACACACACACACACACACACACACGCATACACATATCTATACACACACACACACTATAAACCAACCTTTGTGAGGAAAGGTGGAGAAACCCAGGAGCTGAGGTTGGTGAGTGTGGACAAACACATCTTGTACATGTTAGACACACAAACAAGCACACACAGTCAATGTGAACTCAAAAACCTTTTGCATACACCCTTTTCCTTATTTACACAAATGCACACACGTAGCCACACTCAAAGACTCAGTAATGCCAAACATATACTGTAGGTCCTATTCCTATATTGATGTTTCTCTTTGTTCACGCACACGTACAGCAATACTATTGCCTATTTTCTTCTGTTGAAACTATTGGATTTGAAACTGATCTTTGGAAAATTGAAAAAAAACAAAAAAAAAACCAGTATCCTGTTTCTATCATTATGCCCCCCTTATTTCTACATATACAGATGTATTGTGAAGGCTCATATTCATCGCTGTTGCTCTTCGTACTCCTGGTGGTATTAGAAAAGAGAGCTTGTGCACGAACAACAACTAAACACAAAGGCACCTCCGCCTCTCCAGCTGAACCGGTGTGTGGAAGGGGCTCCAAACCCTTTGGACAACAAAACTAAAGTTTCCTGTATGCCGACAAAATAGAAACATTCTGCTTTGATGCAGCATAACTTCATTACACAAACAAATGCATAGATTCACACTGTTCCTCTACGTGACACACAGGCATGTAGACACTGTGCTGCAGTGAGGTGTGTGTGGGGGGGAGGGCTATGACACTATGCTTTCTTCTCTATGGTGCGGTTAATTTTTCTGTGTCCACTGGAGCAACTTACAAGTAGCTCTTTCATAGCGGTGAAAAAGGTGTGTGTGTGTGTGTGTACGTGTGTGTGTGTGTGTGTGTGTGTGTGTGTGTGTCAGAAATGAGGGGGAGGGAACATTTGCCTTCCATATGATATTTGTGCAAACAGCCAAGTCCTTTTGAGGATGCCATGTTCCAGGTGTGAATGTTGGACACACACAAGCACACTGTGGAAAGACACACACACACACACTGCACATCTTTCACTCCTATTTATGCGTTTTGGAGTGCGAGGGAATTTGTGAGTGATAATGAAAGTATGCTATAGCGCTGTGGTTTCAGATGCGGTTTGGAGCAAGCGGACAGTCACACACATTCCCTCACACTCATCGAGACCGCATACTGTAAGACGAACAGAGACATACACATACATGCAGCAATAGACACCCAGGCACTCAGACATTTTCATACACACATCCCCCAAAACTCACTTAAACACACACACCCCTATATTCCTACTCAAACACAGCCGTATATACAGCCATATACACCCACAGCCACAGCACTGGCCATATGCTATTTACAGGGATGAATGGTCTCTATTAAACCACCGGCTTTGCTTTCATTGCCTCATGGATTTTGAGTCTATACAGTATGGGTTTCATTATTAACAGTTTTACGGCTTTAAAAAATAATAGGACCATCAAGTCACTGCGTCACTACAGACTATTTTCTCTTCGCGCCGTCTCTGAGCTCTGTGTAGGACTTTATTAATTTCAGTGCAGATCTTGTTCCCAGCCTCAGCACCCAAGCCTCCCCCCCCCACCATCCCCACCACGATAGGAAACTGGTTTGCAGTGTTTCCCATAGAACAGGGTTCATCGGAAAACATTAGATTTCATTATTTGCGAGAAGTTTAATTTTGGCTCTCCTGAGTTGGTTCAGTGGCCCTGATTAAGATGAAAGCGTGATATGCATGGTGTGTCACTCTTTGCGAGGACAGCGTTGGACTCTACTAGATCTTTTTGTTACTAGAACCAATCGGTTGTACGGCGAACGACTTCAAGCAGCCACAATTTAAACCAATAAACCACCAGTTGTAATAAGCTGTGTTTTGGTTCCGTCTCCATGGTTCCTGCACGGTGCTATTATGGCTAGCCCTTTTAAAATAGCTGTGTGAGCTGATAACCCTGTGGTGAAATCATTCCTGCTGCTCGTGTGCCTCTGCAGAGATGCTGCAGTCAGAAAGACCCGGCCTGAGGAGAACCCAAAGTGAAGAGGCTCCTGCCACAGCCGCACCCCGCAGCAGGTAACGCACGCACACACCACACATAATAATGTTTGTATTCAATTTGTATTCAAAGCAACTTATTTTTTCTATTGTCAAAATTCAGCCGTACTTTTGGTCCATTCCTACACAATACTCGGCAGCCACCAAGTGTGGGCACTAGACACACACATATGTCCACACTCATTCGGCCGGGCAAGTACACAAATGAGCCTTCGTAGGCACGGTTACTAAGACTTGGCACACGCGCTCACCCATTCACACCAGCGGCTGGAGTCTCTGAATCCTAGGGGAGCAGTGGTCGGTACTATGATAAACCACAGAGGAGCGGTTATCAGAAAGGCTCTGCAAACTCTGTCTAGTCTCCAGTCTGACATCTCCGTAATACACACCATGCTTGTGGTTCCCTAAAACCCTTCTGACATGCAGGTAGCAAGCATCAATAGATAGGATACGGTTTTACATCAATGGTTCGTAAGTGTACACACACACACACACACACACACACGCACGCACGCACGCACGCACGCACGCGCGCGCGCGCGCGCGCGCACGCACGCACGCACGCACGCACGCACGCACGCACGCGCGCGCGCACACGCACATCTGGATAAAGTGATAGTCGCACCATGACAGCAGCATAATGATACATGAAGATAGTTTTCATTTAGCACTTCACTGGGGGGGAGGGGTTGAATAGAGGCCAGGAGGAACTAACTGGGCCTGTGGAAGCTTTTGTCAGCTCAATGGCCTTTTAAGTGCCATATGTTTATGATCATTGCGTGCGTGTGCCTGCGTGCGTGCGCATGCATAGCCTTCCCTCTGTTTCTCAAGTGTCCCCTGCCTCTTTATTTTTGTTCATAAAACAGTTGACATTGACGCCCCCACAGCTCGGTAATGATAGCTCTCCGAGCCCCCTCAGTGGCATTCCACGGCCCTGGGGGGGAATGTCATGAACATTTTGTTTTCATTGTAAAAATGTTCTTGTCTGAGAAGCAGGGTTATATTTGGCCGACGGAAAGTATGAGTGTATTTGCAGTGGAACTGGAGCTCAGGCTATATCTAACACACCATTGTATCCAGGTTCCGTCCCCCACTCCCTCTTTTATTTTGTCCCCTGTACGCGCCACGTTTTTCTCGGCAGCAGTGACACCCACGCGTTCACATACGTTCAAAAACAATTCTCCCGCCATTCCATTCCTTTAATGTCTCCCTCTCCCACAGAAGCAACCGGCTCTCAGCGGGGGGGTCCCAGGGCGGGTCCCCGGGGCCCACCAGAGGGGGGTCCATGACCAACGGGGAGCTGGGCGAGGAGCCGGGCCCCGTCGCCGGGTCAACACCGTCCGGCCGGCCCCGCCCCCCCAAGGTGTCCCACGGCAGCCCTGGAGGCAGCACAGGTACTGAAGCCCCTCCCACCGTCCCCCGGTTACCTGTGTCCTGGGCGGGCAGATTGGAACGACCAGGCTCACCTGGCCATAACAAAGATAGGAGTCTGCGAACGATTAAACGATAATGTACGATATTTATTACAAATAAGATAATGGGACATGAGAATGATAACATGGAATCGGTGTAATGTGGGGATGAGCGGACGGTGTGCTTTGAGGATTTGGTGTGTAAACACGACCTAGAATTGAACAAGATAAACACCATTTGACTGAGCCCCAAAAGGCACAACAAAAATGTATTCAAAACCAAACCAGCCTGTGGGGGAAGAGAGCGAGAGGGGCTGATGTGGTCCACCTTAGGGAACCGGCAGGCCCAACCTGCACAGGGGCACCACGTCAGCTGACAGCCCTCTCAGCTCCGCCAACTGGCTCCCGGCACAGATAAGCAACCAGGAGAACCAGCCGACGGGTCGTCAGGTTTAACATGCCTGGACCACAAGTTTAGTCTCCGTGGTTGGATGCCCAAATAAGTCCCACCTTTGGTGTCGCCTAAGAACTGAACTAGCTCCTTACAGACACATTGTACTTTTTTATTTTAATTTAATTCAAACTGGGGCATCGAGGAGATCCTCGCTATGCAGCGCCCTCCTATGATCAGAAGGGGATCTTAAAACGTGTTCTAACCCCCTCTCCCCCTCCCTCCCCCCTCTCCCTTCCTCCCCCTCTCCCCCCTCTCCCCCCTCTCCTCCCTCTCTCCCCCCTCTCCCCCTTCTCCTCCCCCCTCTTCCCCCCTCTCCTCCCTCTCTCCCCCCTCTCCTCCCTCTCTCCCCCCTCTCCTCCCTCTCTCCCCCCTCTCCCCCTTCTCCTCCCTCTCCCTCCCCCCTCTCCCCCCCCTCTCCCTCCCTCCCCCCTCTCCCCCCCTCTCCCTCCCTCCCCCCTCTCCTCCCTCTCTCCCCCCTCTCCCCCCTCTCCTCCCTCTCTCCCCCCTCCCCCCTCTCCTCCCAGCCAAAGCGGAGCTGACCGCCAACGGGCTGGAGAACGGCCGGGCCGGCCCCGCCTGCCACACCCCTCCTCCGGCCTCCCCGTCCGTCAGGTCGCCGGCCCCGGCCAGCGCGGGGGCCAGCGGGGGCAGCAGCAGCGGCAGCAGCCCCTCGCTGGCCCAGGAGGCCCCGATCCTCGCGCCTCCGATGGAGCCCGGGCCGGCCGGCGCCTTGGGCGCCGAGCTGCCCGCCACCGCTGCCACGGAGCAGCTGGTCAGCGACTCTCTCCCGGCGGGGTAGGGCGCTCCGGGCTGGGGCGGTACTGTGGGGGGGTGTCTACTGGCTGGGGGGGGCAGCTTGGGGTCATCAGGTGCAGGCTGGTGGGGAGCAGCTGGGTTTGATCAGCATGTTTTTTGGAGCGTGACCCGTGGTTGTTGTGTTTTTATATGTATTATTTTTATTGATTCTGATTCAAGTCTAACTCCTTTTTGTCCCTCTCTTTTAACTTCTCCACCTCTCCTTCTTCTTCTCTCTCTCTTTCTCTCTCTCTCTCTCTCTCTCGCTCTCTCTCCAGCTGGGAGCAGAGAGTGCTGCCTCACGGCAGAGTTTACTACGTCGACCACAACACCAAAACCACCACCTGGGAAAGGCCACTGCCCCCGGGGTATGTGACCATTGTATCGATTCAGTTATTTAGCTTGTGTGTATACGTCCTCCGCTTGGCTTCAACATCAGCCTGGACTCTTGTTACTCTAACTGACCCACACAGGGACTAAAAACTGTATGTATGGGAGTCTTATTGGGTCCCAACTACTGTGTCTGTGATTAGCAAGGCTGATGTTATTCTAGTTGGGAAAGCCTAGGGGATATCTCGCTGCATCAATGACCGCATTACCAACACGACCACTGCCAGCTCTTTCACGGCACACGTATTATTGACATGTGTGTGCGGGCACACCGGTCCATGTTAAAGAGAGTGAGGGGAGAGATGGCTTTTTTGGGGGGCAAAAAAGCAGTCAACACACAGACACGCACACGGCATGCACGCTCAGTCATACACACTCGACCCCCCAGCCTATCTTAGTTTTTTTCCAGAGAGGGAAGGAGTGAATTGTGGGGCCCCCCCCGAGAACAAAGGCCCTTTCTTAGGCTCGCATGCGGCCCCTGCACAAGAACATACGTAGCCCTGCCAAACCCCCAGCAGCCTGCCTCCCCTGCCCCTTTCAGGGGATCAATTAGCAACCTTGTGCTTAGCTAAGTGCTCCCTCTCCACACACACACACACACACACACACACACACACACACACACACACACACACACACACACACACACACACACACACACACACACACACACACACACACACACACACACACACACACACACACACGGACAAAGAAACACACACGGAACTGTTTAGCTAGGAGGGGATGCTCCCCCCTCTCTAACTAATGGAAGCCATCCTGAGACATGGCGGGTCAGCCCTTGTTGGGACATGGCTCCAGTCATGCTGGAAGGGTCTCTTAGCACTATATCAGAGGCTCCCTGACGTTCCCGTCTGAGTCATCGATAGAATTGGCAGAAACCTAGAACAACCAAAATGAACCCCAGCCTCGCAGACCAGGGCCTACCACAGCCGTCATCCGCTAATGGTCAGCTAACATAACAGATGAAATAATATCCAGCTAAAATAATAATACAGTTTGTTTGGATGGTGGTTCTTCAAACTGGGGAACCCCTCCCCCTCTGTCTCTCTCTTTGCTCTCTCTCTCTCTCTCTCTCTCTCTTTCGGTACCTGGCTTTAGAGGCTTAGGGTCATTACTCTGAGTTGGCCTCAGATCTTGTTCCAGACACCTTTTCCAGTGTAAAACAAAGCGGCACTGACTCATCCTTTCAAAGGCTGCTTCTGTCTTCCGTGTAAGCTGCTGGCCTTTATTAAAGAATCACTAGCCAATACTTGGATCTTAGATCTTTTTTTTCTCTGTCTGGCCTGGAACTTGGAGCTATTTTATTGTGAGCTCTGACCAGGCGAAACTGCTGTTATCCCACATAGGCCTGCCTAATTTCCTTACATTAAGCAACTGTGTTGTTTTTCCCACAGTACTGCTCCCAAACTGGCCTGCATTTTTGGAAGCTATGGTGCTAGTGCTGAAATAAGGTTTTTGGTAATGTCTAGATAGAGAACCGCACGCACATCGTAATATTTTGAGTACAACCACTCTGGGATGTGTGTAGTATTATTCACGTCCCTGAACAAATCAATTTCCCACCAGAACCATGGCAGGAGTTCTGTGGTTCGATCGCCTGGGGATTGTTTGGTCATTTTGGTTTGATTCAATTGTGTTGGTGTGAATGATGTCATTCAGACCCTGGTGTGGATCAAATAATGCCTTGAGCCAGTAGTAATTGTAAATCTGTCTACTTCCAAGTGATCGAAGGTGGGGTGAGTTGGTGGATGCGAACATGACCCCATGCCAAAATTGAGAAACGGCAGATGTGAGCCAAATGCATGCATGTACCATGTAGGGAGTACAGTTTCATTCAAATCATATAGACACTGTCTTCCTGAACACGAAGGCTCTGTGGATCGGTTTCTATCTGGCGGATACATTCTCTCTGGTGGTCTCGTGACCAAAGAACACTGGAGGATATGTTGCCAGACAGCAACTCCATGTATTAATCTCAAATGTGGTAGCTACACCCATGCCGAAAATCCCAAAGTTAATTTCCTGCAGAATCAGTCATCAACCAAACTGTCCAATGAAATAAGCTCCCAGGTGGTCCATTTGACTTTGGTTCATTCGCAAAAAAACAACAAAAAAACAGTGGGAAACTTAAGTAGACCGAATAGAGCCAAGCAACTTCTCGTCCAAATGGTTTGGCTGACAGAGCCCCACTCATTATGCTGGATTAAATGTCCTCCTGACTGTGAACCAGCATGAGAGGGGAAGCAAACTGAAATGTTTACAGCCTGTCCAACCGCCTTTCCCCTCTGTTCCCCACAAGACAGCGAGAGATAGAGATCTCAGAGGACGTGTGTGAGTGTGCGCGCCTCTTGGCCCCACGTCGATGACCTTAGTATCGGTTCGGCTAGCAGTCTGGAGTCTCCGCTGCTTTCTCGGCGGAATGCTGACGCTCGTGACTCACAGATAGGAAAACGGGAGCGTCACTGTGAGGAGAAGCAGGGCTCTGCAATCATGTTTTCAAACGCTTCCTGAGAAAAACTTGTCTACTTCCCATATATCTACTTCTATATATATACACACACACAAGTGACCTGAGATTTATTTGGGAGTCAAGTGAATAAGTGTGTCGCTGTTTGGGGTACGGCTGGAGTTGGCCGACTGAATAGGATCCAGATTGCACAAAGCAAAGCTGCACAGATCATTCACATATGTCCACATGACACCTCTACCGAACAGTGACCTGTAGTAGTAACCCTCTCTCTCTTTCTCTCTCTTGCCCCCCCCCCCCCCCCCCCCCCCCAACGGTTTCTTGGCAAAGCTGGGAGAAGCGTGTGGACCAGCGGGGTCGCTTCTACTATGTGGACCACAACACGAGGACCACCACATGGCAGAGGCCCACCGCAGAGTCGGTGCGCAACTATGAGCAGTGGCAGAGCCAGCGGAACCAGCTGCAGGGCGCCATGCAGCAGTTCAGCCAGCGCTTCCTCTACCAGGTGAGTCGGGCCAGGGGCTCTCCACGCTCCCAGCCCCAACTCCCTCCCGCCCCTCCTCTTGGTCAATCGTTGGGAACTAATTGAATTGTTGCATGGCTTTCAGTCATGTAAGGTGAATGAAACCAGGTGAAAGGGAATTTGTCGTACCCTTTTTCCAAGGCAACGTTTCTATTGACTGGGCTATTTTAGTCATATGTTTTCGTTGGGCTGGCTTGGTGTATTTCTAATATATGTTAAATAACAGCCTACAACCTTTTGAGTTGCCGTCTTTTTTTTTCTTCTTTTCAATCCACTGTGACATCCGTTTTAATACCATGAAACACTGCGCTCTTTTACCTTCTCCCCTGCTGCCGTGGTCACTTGGGAGGCAGCCCGTCGGAGGGCTGTAAACGTCTTCCACCTGCAACTCAACCGCAGCAGCCATTATGTCACTTTATGCTTCATCCAGAACTTTATAGGACAGGGCTGTCTTTTTGTGCAGCCATCGATGTATAATAATCGCTTTCAAGCAATAGATGGGTCGTCGCGGATGTGTCGGCCGAAGTCCAAAATCCTACTGTAGCGGGCATGGTAAAGGAATTTTAGTGGCACTCTTTATTATTGTTTTTCATTAGAGTTCGTCCAAGGAGCTGCCTGTTGTGTCTCTATCTCCCTGATACTGGCCGTCCTTTTTGTGGAAAGCAGACAAGGTCAAATTTCACCCAGACAGTAGAAGTCTTTTGGCACGACAACAACGGATGGTTCTTAACTGGGTGTTCCCAAGCACGGCCCATTAGTAAAATCAACCAAGTTGAAGCACTCCTATTATAAAAATGGACCACGCCCTGCCTCCACCGTGTGTGTGTGTCTGTGTGTTTGAGAAACCCCCTGGCTCTGTTCAAGCTTCCGCTTAAAGTGACAATCTCAAAGATCTCCAAAGATTTCAATGTAAATAAATCTCAGTAAAGTCTCTATCTATCGCCAGAGGAGGGATTGAGCCTATGTCCCACTGTTTAAAGCCCGTGTGTTTGCAGTATTATGCGTATTCAGAACCGGGTGTTCCTGGCGACTTTCCCACCACGCACTAGAATCCCAAGCGGTCACGCACTAGAATCACAGTGAGTGACGCGTTTTCCATCACCAAGCAGTGGTTGATACGCCAGAGGGGGTATGGCAGACACAACAAACTCGCTCTTACACTCATTGCGTGTGTGTGGCTGCGTACTGTTTTAGGTACCGCCAAGCAGAACGAACAGGGACCTTTTGAGATTGCCTCTTAAAACAAGACCATGGACTCTGTCGCTCTAACCGACCGATCAAAATAAGTCCCACCTCCACAGCGGACCCGACAATAGCCTCCGGCCTCCCATTCCCCACTCACCCGTCCATATCCGTCTGTCTGTCTGTCTGCTCCGCCCCACCACCCTAAGCCTAGCTCTATGTCTGTCCCTAAAGCTTGTATTTCAATGGAAATTATACACATTCTGATGAATGACTTCAGATGTGAGACTGGGGTAGGATCTCACTCCCTCTCTCCCCCTGCCCTCACTGACCCTGGCTGAGAGGAGCCAGCAGCCCAGCCTGGCCCTCTCCTTCCTGGTGACGTCTTCTGGAATGCCCCCCTTCTCTGTTGATAGGGACGGCTATTTATGGGCCAGCCTCGTGTGAACGAGATAAAGCATGCCACACATGCACATTGGCCGGTTTTACAAGAGAGGGGTGCACAAACAAAAGTAAACATTGCGCGCAAACACACAGCAGTCATTCCTTTAGCTTATGAACATCTACACACAAACACAAGGTCATGGAAGAGACCCACTGCCCCTTCACATCTTCTGGATGGCACTCGCCGTGTGTGTGTGTCTGTGTGCGTGTGTGTGTGGGTGTCTTCAGATGTGCTCACAGAGCTGTAATGTGGAGGTCAGGTGGCACATTTCTGTCCCAGTGCTGAACAGTGAGCGGGTTGCCGTCTGTTCCCCACTCAGGCTGTTGGTAACACTGTTATGGACACACACACATATCGATACCCTCACACATGGCCATAAACTAACTTATTATAAAGTAAACGCTGGCTAAGGCTACCGTGAAGTGACCATGCAGGCAAGTGTGCATGTGAAAGTGTGTATGGGTTTCGAGAACAATCCTCATGGATATAAATACAGGCCTGCCTGTTATTGTAAGGGTGTCCCAGTCTAAGTTGTTGTTAGAGTGTGTGTGTGTGTGTGTGTGTGTGTGTGCGCACGTACACAAACACGTGCACACTCACACAATGGCGTGCCTTTGGTAATTGCTGCTCGTTAGTAACCCAGGAGAAAGCAGTCTCGCAATCATTAACTGCTCTTTCCGGCTCACCCCCATAAACTCTCTTATCCCCCTTCTAAGTCCCAAAGTTGCCTTTTCTTTATATTGCTCCCTTTTAACAAGTCTATTTATTTCCCGCTCTTATTTTTTTTCTTTTTATCAAAATCGTGACTATAAATAGTGGATAGAGGTAGATCACTCTCCATATGTCGCTCTTAAATCAATATTTCTTTACCACACACACACACACACAGTGTGCCCCCCCCCCCTCCTTCTCTTTCTGGGGGGCCTCTGTCCATTCTTCGTGAAACAGGGGCCCTTAACAGCAGCACCACCTGAAATGGTCCTGTGTCTCATCACACACACACACACACACACACACACACACACACACACACACACACACACACACACACACACACACACACACACACACACACACACACACACACACACACACACACACACACTGAGAGGTTTCATGAGTTTGCTCTCGGTCAAACACATGCTCTCTGTTCCACACTGCAGAACATATACACTTCTTGCGCTCTGTGGGGAAAAAAAGCATACACAGATAAACCTGAACACACAAAGACGTCTGTCATGTGTGCGTTAACTAGATTAAAACGGATACATTGGAATAAATATGAATAAATCATTTTGCTGAGGGAAGAACTAACAATAAACTAGACTTTTGTATTAAGGATTTGAAATGGATTTTATTTGGAGAGTTAATACAACTTTAGTTCTCCTGGACATTGTAAACATTAACTTTCAGAGAGTTTGTTGGCATACTGATGTTAGAGCTGTGTATTTTCTTTGGACTGTCTATTTTAATACATTTTAACAATTCTTTGCCATATCATGCATAAATCATGTTTAGTGAGTTGAAATGTCCACTCCTCCCCTCCTTGTGAACTACAGTCAAGTACAGAACCCTTGTACAACAGTCAGAGTACCAGTAAGACCCAAGATGTGTACAGCGGTTAGATAGGTCATCTATGCAATTCAGATAAACCACAGGGTGTTCATTACTTAGCTACAACTACTGTGTGTATTACATGTGTATTCTACTTATTTTATACAATACCTGGATATTAGCGGGCCACTGCTTTATCTGATCTTTTTGGCCGAATCCTTTGTTGCCGTGCTTTGCTCCAGTGTTTCTTTTGGCCACCATTTTGCTTTCTTTCATAACCTCCTTCTCTCGCCCATCTCGCTCTCCCCCTCGCTCTCTCCCGATTCCTCTCCTGCAATTTTCTTCTCCTATCTCATTCCCCTTCCATCTGGGAGCCGACGCGGAAGCCTCCGGAGTGCCGTGGCGCGTGCGATGATGTCATCTTTATACCATTATGCTCTCCTTTTACCTTTTTTAGTCACAATTAGTCCCAAAGCTAAACAGAAGGGTGGGGCCACCCAGGGGCCCGAGGTTGCCCGTCGATTTGAGGGGTGCTCCGGTGCACGTATCAAATACCCCCAAACGCACACTTGACGCTTGGTTCCTGCAGCCCCACACGTTAACCCCACTGTGTTACGGCTTCCCCCACCAACTTTCTCTCCCAGCCCTGTGTTCCCTAGGCTGCTTCCCCCTCCGTCCCCTGTTTAGAGTTTCCATGATAAAAGCCGCCCGAATGAGGCCCCAGTCCCAACGTGTTTGGGGAAATTGCATCGTGGAGTGAATCTGGCATCTAATACACACACACACACACACACACACACACACACACACACACACACACACACACACACACACACACACACACACACACACACACACACACACACACACACACACACACACACACACGTGCACAAGCACACATCCCTTTTCTGGTGTCAGGCTACTCGTGACCGTGGGCATTTTAACGGTGGCGCTGCGTAACAGCGTTTCTTGGAAAGGTACGAGCGGAGAGGGACCAGGAGTATGGAAAACGGCGGTCGTTGAGATGTGTTCTTGTTGGTTGTTTTTCCAGCAGGGGCCTGGTTTGGACGCAAGCACACACTAACAACCTCACCCCTCTGAATGTTGTCGCTGGGTGCCGAGGGCGGAACACTACTGTCATATGTTCTCTTCTTGCGAGGGGGGGCCTGTGTGGGGTACGGGGTGGATCTGAGTTAATAGTGATTGGGCTGTTGGCCGCAGCACTATGAAGAGGCCGGTTGTTTGAGGTCCTTTAGTTCATGAAAACCATCATTGCTCTTCAAGTCCTCAAAAGGCTCTTTTCAGCTTCTTTTCCTCCCAAGTTCATAAAATTATATTTGTGCCCTTTTTGTGTGTGTGTGGTTGTGTGTGTGTGTGTGTGTGTGTGTGTGTGTGTGCGCGCACGCGCGTTGAAACGAAGGGTGTGTTCCCATTGAATGAGCACTCGCCATCCTCGCAGGGAAGTTTTCCACAGGGTTGACACGCACTCAAGCACACACGTTGGTGTGCACGTGGGTCGGTCTATGTGTGTGTGTGAGTGTGCACAGAGTAAATGTGGCTCACGTCGGCTCAGGGATGAATAAAGGTGCCTTTTGTCAGGCCGGGGTGGTGGCGGGGTGTGGCTGGGCTGGGGGCGGGGGTAGAGGGGGTGTCCAGTCTGGAACCAGCATGAATGTTGCCTCAGTTTCTCATAGACATCGCACCTCCCTGCCTACTTTCACAACCCAGTCCGAAAGGAGAGGTAGAGGGAGGGAGGGGGAGGGAGAGAGAAGGAGGAGGACCTCCAGAGCAGGGTTAAGGGGGTGGGTGCCAGGGTGGTGGTGGTGAGGGTTTGACGGTGTGGGGGTGGCTGAGCTAGGGTGTGTGTGTGTGTGTGTGTGTGTGTGTGTGTGTGTGTGTGTGTGTGTGTGTGGGAGGGGTGGGGCTTTGAGCCAGCCAGTGAGCTCATTGGAACAGCATGTTGTTGGTTGTTTTTTCTTATATCTTCCTACCATGCGTGTAGTTTTTGGAAGGCATACGAGCAGCCTGCCGGCCAGCCTCCTCAGTCTCTGCTGGCCGCGGCGCAGAAGAGGAGGCATCTGCCCATCTCACCGCTACCACCACCACCACCACCACCACCAGCGCCACCACAGCCAACACCACCAACACCGTCGTCCTCATCCGCGGCAGTAGCAGCGTCGCCCCAGCTCTCGTCTGCTTCTTCATCGAGCCCCCCTGTGCTTTAAGGGGTACCGGAGTCCTAGCCGAGTGCTCATGCCGCCGGCAATGAGTCGGCCGTTATCCCGTTTGAGCGGCTGTGGTTTGGCCTTGCGAGGCCGAACGCCTGGCAAGACCGAAAAATGCGCGTCGTTTTCAAACACGTGAGATTTAAGCCTTTTTTTTTTTCTCACTTATTTTTTTTTTCCGCGGCGATCCTCGCTCCTCATGAGGAGAAAAAAGAAAGAAATACCTTGACCCGGCAGCTTGAAGAGTGTCCCGCTGCCGCAGCCTAATGGAGGGGGAGAAGCAGGAGGAGAGTCACTGCAGCCAGACCGCGCAGACAGAGTGAGGGAGGCCGAGCTGCACCGGGCGGGGGGGGGGGCAGCGGGGGGCTGGAGACAGTGACGGCGGTCTGCGATGGGTGCATGGAAACGGACGACGTCCTAACGGCAACGGGCCTGTCTCTGTGTTTCTTTCCCAGTCGACCGCGGCTCCTGTGGAGAATGACCCCCAGGGCACACTACCTCCTGGATGGGGTGAGTTCTCACACACACACACACACACACACACACACACACACACACACACACACACACACACACACACACACACACACACACACACACACACACACTCCCATATGCAAGCGCACACACGCACACATGCCAGACACACTCACACACACACACACACGTAGGTTTAAATACACTTTTTTTCTGACACATAGAACCTGAAAACCAGACCAGCCCCATTATTAATATGAAATGAAGGTTCTCCCTATTAAAATGCTGTAGCCGTTTGCCTTTACTTAGTGCATGGATTCTAATTGGGAAAAATGGAAGCGGTGTGAGCTGCCCCTCGCCTCGGCCAAATGGTGTCCCAAGCGGGGGCGGCCAGAGGCGGGAGGAGACCGGCGCCCTTGCTCATTAGCCAGCGCCGGTTAGCTGGAGTCACAGTCGTTAGCTGGAGAACGTAATGGTCCAAAGCCCCTCCAGCCATCTGTCAAACGCAGCAGCGGCTGCATGGCAGACTCAATTTCTCCCCAGTGGGCCAACATGGGGTTCCGAGCCTGGAAAGTGCACGAGAGGCTTAATGCAGTCGTACATGGACGAGTGAGCTAGGCAAACATGGGCAGAGCCCAGCGCTCCCAGGGCTGCAAGTGGTTTGGCCAATTCCTAGCTCTCACCAACGGCACTGTCTCCCAGATCCAAGCCTACAAAATCTCTGCTGAGGTCTATGATGTCAGGGCTGTGGACACGGTGTACACTTTGCTTGTTAAAGCGCAAACTAGCACTGCATCCTTGTCCGTTTTACTCAAAACGCTAAATTACAGAGGCCGCGCTGCTGACATGATAAATGCACTTTATCCAACCCCCAAATGCCCAAAGCCTAATACACATTTTATGTTCTATCTGACCAGCTTTTATTACAAAAAGCTTTTTGCACCCAAACCAAGCTCCCATCGGGCCGCTGGCTCCCATCCCCTACCCATGATGCCTTTTCAACATGTTGCGGCCTCGCAGACGTAGAAAGCTCCATTATATCCCTGGCTCCAATAACCCCCCCCCCCCCCTTACGCACGTCTCTTTGGTTGAACTGCGGTTTGAGGCTCCTTTTCATTCCTTTTTTACAGAGAGAGGGAGGATGGGGCGAGGGAAGAAACGAGGGGGAAAGGGGTAATAGGAGAGAGGGAGAAAAATAGAACAAGGAGGATGATGATGATGGACGATGAAGGACTGGGCAGAGTGGCTGGTTTTTGAAAACCCCAAGTAAGCGCGGGAACGGAGGGGTCATTATGGGATGGGGGGAGGGGGGCTGGTGTGAAGGAGGGAGGGGCAGCGATGTGAGGGCTACTGTTGGTGCGCTTTCCGCACGTGTCCGTTAATGAGGAAAAGATGTCTGGGAACGGGGAGCTAGGGGATTGGGGGATGGGGGGGGGTGGGTTCAAGAGGGAGATTGAGGGGCCTACCGTACCCTGTAGAGTTAAACGGCTAAGCTTGAGCTGGATAGGAGAGGCACAAACACATACTGACTGGTATATCGCCGTCGTTCCTTTACATGCAGTCCAACAAAAGGATATTCAATAAAAAATAAAATCAACTGGAGATACTGGACCTGCTGAGGTATTTTCAAAAATGTGCTGCAGCGAAATACCACACGGAGCCGTCTGTTTCTTATCACCGTAGTGAGATTTAACCACTCAGGCCTCTCTCCCTTTCGCCCCCCCCCCCCCCCCCTCCCCCTCCCACAAACACACACAATCACACACACACACACACACACACACACACACACACACACACACAAACTCCCTTATTCACTGGAACAAGAACGCCCCTGTGTCTCTGTTTATTGACACATTCAGTGTTTTTGTTGTTATTGAACCATTCCTGGTGAAGCGGCTGCAGGCATGCCAGTGCCTCAAGTACCGTCGCCACCGGGCCTTGAAGTTTGGATGATGGAGCTCGGCCCTTGTTTTACCTACTCCCGTGATGTGTTTGGTCAACCTCGTCCCTGTTGTGTGTGTCTTTTCGCAGAGAAGAGACAGGACAATGGGAGAGTGTACTACGTCAACCACAACACCCGCACGACACAGTGGGAGGACCCACGCACCCAAGGGTGAGAGGGAGAGACAGAGACTTTGTGTGTGTGCGCATTGTGTGTTTGTGTGTTATCAATGGGAACATATTTTTGTTATTCTCAAGCTTGGGAAATGACGAAAACCACAGGTCGATCACTCCCATGTTTTAGTCATACCAGCCTCGTATGGGCTATCATTTTTTATTTCTTCATTCACTGCACTGATGCTCTTCCACACAATCCGTTCCCCCCCCCCCCCCCCCCCCCCCCCAGGTTATTAGCCTAAACCAGGCTTCCCTGCAACTCCTCAGTCAAGCACCTCCCAAAGACCCCATTCGCCCCCAAAACAAACTCAACAGCTCAATTGATATCCCAAATTTCACTACAGTCAGTCCGTGAGGTATTATGAGCTACGGCGGAGGCGGTGGTCGCGGCAGGGGGTGGTATCAGGGGGGAGTTAAACACCTCCACACCGCCGACCCACCAGGCTGGGACACGGCGTTATATGGGAACGGCCGTTCACCGTTAAAGCCGGCCCAGCGCTGTGCAGGAGGGCGGGGGGGGTTCCTCCAGGGCCGTGCTGACTGCGACCGTGCTCTCCCCTGTTGCAGGATGATCCGGGAGCCCCCTCTGCCCCCCGGTTGGGAGATGAAGTACACCGCAGAGGGCGTCCCATATTTCGTGGACCACAACTCTCGCGCCACCAGCTTTAAAGACCCCCGTCCCGGGTTTGAGGCCGGGTAAATATTCTCTTAGTCAAACCCCGAAAACCAACCCCACCTTTTTCCCTCTCCCCCCTTTTCCCCGCTCCCGTCCTTTCTCTCCACTGGCGTTAATCTGATTGGTGGAGGGGGTAATCGGCTGGGACAGTGATTGGTCCGAGCCACGATCCCTTGATGCACCTCTCATGTTGTGAGTTGGAGATGTGCGGTCCCCCTATTCTCCACGAGCCTCATCCTGGCTGCTTCTTCCTGGCTACCGCTCATACAACCATGTCTCCCATTTATTCTCAGTTCTCTCTTCATCCCAGAGGACTCATCTTCATTGTCACACACATTTCAGAATGAAAGAGATGTCTTATTAAAGATGACTTGAGACTGCCTAGTGCAGACTCAAGTATTGTGCAAGTATGGTACACTGGCAGATCTTAGCTGTGTGTGTGTGTGTGTGTGTGTGTGTGTGTGTGTGTGAGTGTTTGTTGTTTGCTACTTGGGAAAATGCTGTGTGCATGTAATATTTGTACATCCAAGGCTGCATGAAAGTGTATATAGTGTGTAATTAATACACACTGAAAGTATAATTAATGTGCATATTACAAGACCAATACAAAGAACATTGTAATTATGAGGAGGAACGACAGTATCCCTGTCTGTGCCCATGCTAGCGGGTACACACTTCTGTTGTGGTTTATGCTCCAGCACACCAGGACTTAAGCCCTGTATTTTTAGGTTGTCAGCGCAGGTTTTTTTAATGTAGTCCGCTGGTTGCAGGGTCCAAGCTTTGCAGGCCGTTGCTGCGGTCTCGGTTTCCTGACCCAAACCCAGAGATGTGCCTGGCAGCCCTCAGCCACACAGTCCTACTGCATTAGCAGGGGCCCTGCCCTGCCCCCTCTCTTCTCCTCTCTCTCTCGCTCTCTTTCCCACTTCTCTCTTGCCCTCATTCTCTCTATCTGCTTTTCGCTGTTTTTCCCCGTCTTGCTTTCTCTCTCTCTCTCGCTCGCTCTCTCTCTCTCTCTCTCTCTCTCTCTCTCTCGCTCTCTCTGTCGCTCTCTCTCTCTCTCTCTCTCTCTCTCTCTGCCTCGTTTTCTCCCATCACACTCTCCTTAACACTCTGTCCCTCTGTATAGTCCTCCATAATTTCTCGTACAATTTTTTTTTTTCTGTCTTCCTTTCTCCCGGTCTGGTTCTGGTCTTCTGCTGACAGAGCGCATATGTCCAGTCTGGGTGCAGCCTGTACTAACACAGCTGCTGTAGCTGGCTGCGTCTCTGTCTCGCAGCGCCGCTCGGGTCTCGGTCCCCCCGGAGACGGCTCGCATTCACCACTCGGGACAGAGTCAGGCAATTTCTCTCAGTGCTCATTCAGTGCGACGACGTTAAGCCATACTAGACGGGCAAAAGGAAGAAAACACTAATGACAAATAGACCAAAGTAAAACTGGTCTGGTGGGATCGACCGTCTGAACCAGATCTGTCCAGTCAAGTGTACTGGAGGGGAGGGGCGGGGGGGGCGTCCTCCGTCCTGCCTCGTGTCTAGACACTTGTAACGAAGACGATGGTTAAATCAATGTTTATTTTAACATTTGTCTCTCTCTGTCCCTGTGTGTGCGTGTGCGCAGGTCACGCCAAGGAGGTTCCCCAGGGGCCTACGATCGCAGCTTCAAGTGGAAATATCACCAGTTCCGTTTCCTGTGCCATGTGAGTGCTGCCGACTTGATTACCTGATCTGAAGTGTGTCTGATGGCATTGGGTTCGTTTCTAGATGGGGTTAGCGAGAAAGGGGTTCGGGTTAGACATCAAACGGCCTACGCGTGTGCTTGTGCACTATTTTATACACTTTCTATTTCACTTTCAGGAATATCTCTTGCCTTATTACAGGCCAAAATGTCGTTCACCACTTTTGATTCCTTGAGACTTTAAGGGAATGCGGCGTGTTAAACGTGGTCCCCTGCTTTTCTCCCCAGTCCAACGCCTTGCCCAGCCACGTGAAGATCTCCGTGTCCAGACAGACGCTGTTTGAGGACTCCTTCCAGCAGGTGAGACCCATGAACGCTGTCCACCTTACTGGCCAGCTCCTCGTTCGATCACTCCGGCGGCTGTGTTTCACTGCACCGGTCGGTCAGAGGGTCTCATGGGTGTGTTTTCCTCAGATCATGAACGTGAAGGCGTACGACCTGCGGCGGAGACTGTACATTATCATGAGAGGGGAGGAGGGGCTAGACTACGGAGGCATAGCCAGGTGAGCATGCGCTCACACACACACACACACACACACACACACACACACACACACACACACACACACACACACACACACACACACACACACATGCACACGCACAAAACCGTTAATACCACCCAGACTAAAAAGGTCCTGAGATTGTTTATTTCTGTCTCTTCAACAATTGTTACTTTGCACCATAGCCCATGTGTGTGTGATTCTTGTTGCTGTTTATTTTATGGTGTTTCATTGTTGGTGTTGGTGGCTTCCTACCCTCCCATGTCTTTCGATGTCTCCATCCCATCATGCTGTCCCCCCCCCCCCCCTCTGTCCACACAACTGTCTCCCCTCTCGGTTCCCCTGTACTGTATCCCCCCGTCTGTCTCTGGGTGTCACTGGTTCCTGGGTTGCCGCTGTCCTCTGTCGTGTTGCATTGTGTGTCTGTCTCCGGTGTCGCGTCAGTGGTTTTACCCTATGGTAGGTGACGTCATGCTGTTCTACCACAGGGTAGAACCACGGACAGGATGTCGAGGGGTGTCTCCGTCCGTTCCTCCCTCCCGTCCGTCAGTCCGTCCGTCCGTCCGTCAGTCCATCTCCCATCCATTCCGTCTCTGAGCGCAGTCTAGCCTTCTCCACCGAGCGTACACACGCACGCCCACGCACCCACGCACACACACAGGCGACTGTCACACCCGGGGCATAGGGAGGGTGTGTGGCTGGGGTGTGCTCTGTAACGTGGTGGTGGTGGTTGGGGTTGGCACGTTCTCTCATTCTGCTAGAATCTTATTCCATGTTGTTGTTTTTCTTATTCACGCTTTTTTTTTTTTCTCACTGTTGTGTTTCTTGTTGTGTAACATTTTGACATTCAGGTCTAAACAGTATATGTCATTGTGTTTTTATTTTATTATTTGTATAATATTTCGTTGGGTTCTAATACGTAGAGCTATATTTATTCTGTCTATATATTGTATTCTAATTTGCTTCTTTACTTCTTCTGTTTGATAACTGTGAATGTCAAATGTGTTTTTAAAATAAATTGTTTTAACATTTTCTAAATGACATAGTTTTTATATATACCCGGTATGTATTGTTTGATATACCTGATATAAAGATTATGACTAAGTGCACATTCCCGCAAAACGACACACATCATCAATGTGGACCAGTGTTTTATCACATCAATTAAAAAAGGTCAGATAATGAAACAGAACCTTGCACTGGGTCCTGACAACGGGGAACCAAGGCTCAGTAATGACCTCCTGTCTCCTGTCCACCCTCTCCCTCTCTCCAGGGAGTGGTTCTTCCTCCTGTCCCACGAGGTGCTCAACCCCATGTACTGCCTGTTCGAGTACGCTGGCAAGAACAACTACTGTCTGCAGATCAACCCCGCCTCGTCCATCAACCCCGACCACCTCACCTACTTCCGCTTCATTGGGCGGTTCATCGCCATGGTTAGCCACCCCGAGCTGTTGCCTGCTCGGCTATGCACCCTGTGGTCGTGTGTTTGTGTATGTGTGCGAGTGTGGACCCTTTTTTTTCCTGACCGTGCGTTGCTTTTTTACACTCCTGTTTTCCCAAACCTCAATCGTTTGCCAGTTCCTCCTCCTTTTTCTTTCTCTCTCTCTCTCCACTCTAATCCCGGCTCGCCCGCCCCTCCCCACCACAATGATCTCACTGCCACACCCAGCCCTCGCCCCCGTCGCCGGCCGAGGTTGTCTGTATTTAGTCCCTTAGATGCTCTTCTCCTCATGAAGATGCTCCTCTTCCATTGCTCCGCTGTGACCCTCTGGCTCTCTTTCTGTCTCAATCTCTTGCTCGCTATCTCTCGTATGCTCTCGCTCTCTCTCTCTCTTTCGCCCTCTCTTGCTCTCGCTCTTCTCCTCTCTTGTTCTCTCTCCCTCTTTCTCTTTTGCGTTCTCACTCCTTTTTTCTGTTAAGCCCTTATATTTAGTTGTTGCTCTTCCTTCGGTTGAGTTGACCCGTGCTGCAGGGTCCGGGGGCAGAATTCAGATGTGTGAGTCAGCCAGACGGTGTCTGTGTTGTTGTTGGATCGGCCGTCCATTGCGCGCTCTCAAGTGCGGTTTTGAACATGCAGAGAGCCCCATCTGCGTCCCCCAGGCTCCCATCACCAGCCCTTCCATTTTCTTAAAAAAACACACACACACACACACACACACACACACACACACACACACACACACACACACACACACACACACACACACACACCCACGCACACAAGCCGAAAAGTGGCAGAAGTGTGCATGTCTTATGAATGAGGTCAACGTTTAGTTATTGTTTGGGGAATACACCCTTCAACAGAGCAGCATCATCCAGTCTAACCTTGAGTCTCCTTTTTGAATGTTTTCCTTGTCTGTACCCAGGCCCTGTATCACGGGAAGTTCATTGATACAGGCTTCACACTGCCCTTCTACAAGCGCATGCTCAACAAGAAGCCCACCCTCAAGGACCTGGAGTCCATAGACCCCGAGTTTTACAACTCCATCATGTGGGTCAAGTAAGTACAGCAGTCTTTCCTCTCTTATTCAGTATGAATCAATGCTTGATGCTCCTTTTTTAAACGTTCCCGACTGCTTAAAGCCCCACTGTGACTGGCCTTGTGATTGAAGGATGCTATTTAAATACACATGCCTTGCCTTCATTTGTGTGCCCTTGTCCAAAAAGAAAAGATAGATATTGCAGTAGGACGGGCTATATTCATCACACGAACATCATGCCTATTGGCACAATAGGATATGGCACAGCTTACTGCCCTGACACACACGAGACGTTTCCCTCATAACCGCCGTCTGTGTGCGTGTTCTCTCTCCTTTAGAGAGAACAGCCTAGAAGAGTGTGGCGTGGAGCTCTACTTTGCGCAGGACATGGAGATCCTGGGCAAGGTGTCCACGCACCAGCTGAAGGACGACGGGGAGAATGAGCTGGTGACGGAGGAGAACAAGGAGGAGTACATCAGGTGTGTGGAGTTGTTAAGTTGCTGAAATAAAATGTGTGCGTGTTGAACATTCCAATAATAATAACCCGATCCCTTGAGATGCAGCCTTTTTCTTTGTGTGTCTACTGCTAACTTTTATCCTTTCTCCCATATTGTGATCATTTCTGTCCCTTCCTGTCTCACTCGACCTATCCCTTTGTGTTGCCTCCCCCAGCCTGCTGACCGACTGGAGGTTCACGCGGGGCGTCGACGAGCAGACCAAGGCCTTCCTGGACGGCTTCAACGAGGTGGTGCCGCTGGAGTGGCTGCGGTACTTTGACGAGAAAGAGCTGGAGGTAAGGGACAGGAGTTCCTGAGTTAGCTTTAGCTCTAGCTTAGCTGTTTTTAAGGCCTCAGAATCAGGGGGTACCTGTTTTTCGTAGCACAGTTATTTTCATTCAGTGTTTTCTGCTCTTCTCGAAAGAGTCCTGCCTCCCAGCACGAGAGATCACTATCCATCCCTCTGAATTCAGGATGTTGGAACCCCTCACACCGGGTCCACTGGCTAGAAGCCTAATGGTGTTTACGTCATTCTCTTCCAGCTGATGCTGTGCGGGATGCAGGAGATTGACCTTGCAGACTGGCAGAAGAACACCATCTACAGACACTACACCAAAAACAGCAAGCAGATCCACTGGTTCTGGCAGGTGTGTGTGTGTGTGTGTGTGTGTGTGTGTGTGTGTGTGTGTGTGTGTGTGTGTGTGTGTGTGTGTGTGTGTGTGTGTGTGTGTGTGTGTGTGTGTGTGTGTGTGTGTGTGTGTGTGTGTGATTATGTGTTCTGTAGAGATTGACAGATGTGTCTTGCGTCAGGTGGTGAAGGAGATGGACAATGAGAAGAGAATCCGTCTTCTCCAGTTCGTCACAGGGACCTGTCGCTTGCCCGTCGGGGGCTTCACCGAACTCATAGGTACGGCAAGGCACTATTATTGCTACTATTATCGTTGATTTATTGTACTGTTTCATGTTGGCCAACATGAGTAAAAATCCTATTAAATACACACACAACACAGTAATGCTAGCATTAACACAGCATTTGTTTCTCTCTGCTAAAGCAAATAAAACTTGAGTCGACTTTGGCACTCAATCGTTCTGTTTGTTTGTTATCCGCCTGTACAGGGAGTAATGGTCCCCAGAAGTTCTGTATAGACAAGGTGGGGAAGGATACGTGGCTTCCAAGAAGCCACACATGGTAAGGAGACCAAAGACACTTGCAATCCCAGCTTTGTTGGTTTACGTATGAGGTCACTGAATCATCGCCCGCCTGTGATGTGACTTAACCAGCATCTATGTTCTCCCCCTCACAGCTTCAACCGCCTGGACCTGCCCCCCTACAGGAGCCTGGAGCAACTGAGAGAGAAACTGCTGTTCGCCATCGAGGAGACTGAGGGATTCGGCCAGGAGTGAGGGGGGGAGGGCGGGAGAGTTGCACAGAAAGCAGGCACGCGGGCGGGAGAAGGGGGCTAATGGGATTGCTTTTTGTTTTTTCTTTCTTCCCCAACTGTTACTCTTTGGTTTTTAATTATCACAGAGACGTGAAACGCCCTGCCATCTGCAGATCGGAGCTGCCTCTCGCGTTGGGATCATCGTGTTTTGAGTAGGAGAGCAGACTGGGAAAGGAGGAGCATATGTTTGATTCAGCACCTATGTGTGCCTGCACATTGTCATACAAATGTATGTGTGTGATTGTGTGTGTGTGTGTGTGTATGTGTCTGTATGTCCCATCTGAATAAGTGTTATGTTTCACTAAGAGCCCAACACTCTCACACACACACAAACACACACCCGAAAAAACACAAACAACCTCCCCCCAAAAAAGGATTTCTTCCTGTTCTCACTGAGACAAGCGCTTGTCAACGCTTTCCTCCAGTGAGTTAATACAGGCTTACTTCAAAAAGCATTCACAATAATAGCACAGCTTCATGCAAATGCAGTATATCATATCTATCGAAGAGATGTTTAATAGGAACACGAGAGAAAGAATAAGAGTGAAGAAGTATTGTGTATGTGTGATGACATGTCGAGTGTGTGCACTTGTGTGTGTGTGTGTGTGTGTGTGTGTGTGTGTGTGTGTGTATTGAGGAGAGGCAGTGAATGAGTGCCACTAACGATGACTTGTGCACCTCTGCTGCAGAGGCCAGGAAGATGAAATGTGATTTTATTTTTATTGTCCATCAATTGTGAGATTCTGCATTTTTCCTGTAAATAGACAAAATAAATGAGACTTCACTCTTGAACGGATGTGTGTGTGTGTGTGTGTGTGTGTGTGTGTGTGTTAGAGAGAGAGAGATATGTAATCAAGATAGACCACTTGAAAATTATTAGTTATCAATCAAAAACCTGTATGGCAATGAATGAATCTGACATACGAATTGGCAAACAGTCAGGAACTGAGACTGGCTTTTATTTGATATACTTGCATGAACCTATTGAAACATGAACCACACTACATGTACATATAGTTATTAGCTGTTAATTGCCTTGTTTCAGCCCCTGAATGCCAGATCACTTAAAAAAAATGCTCTATCTTGTTTCACTTCAGAATTATTATTATTATTAAGTAAACTGAAAAATGTATTCAGGATGATTAGAGAGAGAGCGGAAACTCAACCTAAATATTTTGATCACATTTTTATACTATTTTTTAAACTATATTTTGTCTACTGTATTTCACCAGGAGGGCAGTGAAATACAAAAATAAGTAACTGGCTGGCTCTAAAAGCATGCTGTTCAATATGTTCCATAAATATTAAACCGATTATTCATTGAGCCATGGAAAGCCAACTCACTAATGAGTAAGTTGTTTTGACGTCATCATAAAGAGAACATTTATGCTTGCTTCACTTTATGACTCTGCCCAATGACTGTACGGTGGCGAACTTAAGGTTAAGAAATTAACCAAGGTTTTCTGATATATGAGTGAGGTATCTCACCAGACCACAGTGAGATACCGAGCGAATATTGAAAGAAAACTTAAGGTTAAGAAATTAACCAAGGTTTTCTGATATATGAGTGAGGTATCTCACTGTGGTCTGGTGAGATACCGAGCGAATATTGAAAGAAAACAGCCTGTCTCCTGCAGTACAGGAAAAAACAATGACAAATAAATGGAACATTTTAAGTTTTGTAAAAGAAAATGCAATTTCTCAAAGGCTCATATATATATATATATATATATATATATATGGGCAATTTAAATATGGGCAATATTCAGTATGAGACCAGTTGGTCAACCTTTAGGAGATGGCAATGAACAAAAATTTCAAAGGCCTTAACCTTGCTTTATAATCTAGTGATCTGAATGTTGCAGCAGTAGGCATATAGGTGTTTTTACTGCCCTCCTGGGTTTCATTCTCATAACTGATAGAGAAGTTCAACCTTGTTCTTACTGGACAATAAAGTAATATTCCATTAGTCATCATACTCTATTCTATTTTATTCTATTCTATTCTATTCTATTCTAAACTAAACAGAAACACCGACTCCAACGTCTACATGATCACAGTTATACTTATCTGCTACTTTAACATAAGAAACGGGTTTAGTTGGAATTATTCATGACCCCTTTTTGCCTCCTTTATTCGAGAGATAATTGGTATTACTAGGATACAATACGTTAAGATATATTTATATATTAGGTATAAGCCTATAGCATACTGTTCATTGTACCTGACATTATACTTGGCATGATAATTATTCTGCTTAAACTCATAAATGTAGTTTATTATCTTTTGACACCGAACATAGTTCCACATTTCAACAAACCTTTATTGTGAAAGTTTTCTTCAACGATGACCCGGAAGTAATTCTTGCAGCGATGTCCTCGCCGATTTCTCCCAAGTGGCTGACTTCGGCCTAACTTATCTTATCCAAATTGCCTGATATAATGTAATTATTACAAAATCAAACTAGTTTCCTGAACTCGATATTTTTAGCAAGTTTGAGCAGGATGTGGACTGCCGATGATATAGCAAAAATGTGCTACGACCGTTTTGATGGTCTTCCGAAGAGGGGCAAGCCTGAACCGGGGAGAGAGTGGACCCTGCTGGCCGGTGTTGTAAAAGTCACCCAGAGACTCGACAGTGGGAAAGGTGCTCAAATATAATAATTTGTCAAATATATAGTTTTTGTTTTTCATTGGTCAATCATTTCATAAATGTCGTCCCATACAGAAAGTTACTCATTGTAGATATTTTCAAATCAAGATTAGCAGTGTATATAATTTCTATCTCAATTTTCTTTGCAGTTGAAAAGGAGGTGGTATCTTTAGGAACTGGGACGAAGTGTATTGGGCGCACAGCCATGAGCTCCAAGGGTCTGTAATGTTTTTAAAACATTTACTATACTATAATACTCTTAAGGCTTAAGGTCTTCACAAAGCTCAATTCTGAGCGAAAAATAAGTGTGTGTTTCTCTCTAACTTCCTTAGGTGATGTACTAAATGACAGTCATGCAGAAGTCATTGCCCGACGGGGATGTGTAAGGTGTGTTCCTGTGATGTTAGATGTATCAACGACGCATAGTGATTTTCCTTTGCCTGTGGTCATGGTGTTGGTTGTGTGTGCCGTGCCGGGCAGGTACCTGACAGAGCAGCTACGCCGGGCGGTGTGTGGCCAGGGTAGTGTGGTGTTCTGTGAGGCTGAGGAGCAGGGGCTCTGGAAGCTTCGGCCGGGGGTCTCCTTCGTCTTCTTCACCAGCCACACACCCTGTGAGTAGTTAAGCAGCCGTGATCCGTCTCGTTCAACACGGAGCAGCCACGCTGAATCAATTGGGATGTGAGGAATCCGCTCTCCATCGCCTTTTTAAAAACCGTGGCGATCCAACCAGGGGCATCGGCCATACAAACAGATGATTCATATTGTTGTTTCTCCGTTTCCATCAGAACATTAGTTAAGGGGAAGGGATATCAACAGTAAGAATGGGCTGTGGTCTGACATGCTGCGCCAGTGTATACAGTGTGTGTGTTTCAACAGGTGGGGACGCTTCCATAATCCCCATGACTGACCTAGAGGTTCAACCGTGCCCTCCTGTCAGAGCCACCGATCCGCCTGAGGGATCCAATGAGGTGACAGCGGGGGGCAGGACCTCAAAAAGGAAAGGGGAAGAGCCGGCGAGAGAAGGACAACCCTGCAAACAGCCTCGTTTAGAGAGGGACAGGGAGGACGGTCCAACGTCAAGCAGGGAACCTTCCAAGCAAGCAGGAGCCACAACCAACCACCCGCTCCCTGTCCAAGAGCAGCCAGAGAACGGGGCCTCAGACGGTGCCCGGGCCCTCAGCGGAGGGGACCCGGCTCCGGCCCCGGACGTCCACAGAACGGGGGCCAAGTGCGTCCCAGGGACCACCGCAGACCCCCGCCTGCCAGGAGTGGCCTACCACAGCACAGGGGTGCTGCGTGTGAAGCCAGGCCGCGGGGAGCCTACCCTGTCCCTCTCCTGCAGCGACA
>NC_136942.1:15679950-15844950 GCF_949987615.1 Pollachius pollachius | reverse complement strand
AAATGAAATAACAAATTATTTGACCATACGACTCCCGCGGTGTACATTGTCCATTAGGTGTTTATCCTCCACCCGTTTTGAAGATGACGCGGATGGCCTGACAAAGGTCTGACATGTTTTGGATTTAATAAACAAACAAAAGCATTATTACTTATATTTTTTTATTATTATTGGTCAGGTCATCCAGCTACCTTACCTGTACTTTTCAGATATCTAAAATCATTTCAGATTCATAAAGCGTTAAACAATCAAAAATAATATTGATCCAAACAACAAAAATACTGTCAAAATATTACTAATTTCCTAATACTGCTGCCCCAGCCTATAACTGGTGTTGCGATGCAAGTTTTAAATAGCTAAAAGAAATGTACATCGGTAAAATTATACAACAGGTTTTCAACCAATTAATGTAACCAAGTGCAATTGAGTAATCAAGGCGACAGGCTGTGTAAAAATGTTCACGACGGGAGCGTAGGGGTTACATCTGTGTGGAGTTGTGGTTATGCCATGGCCTTAAAGCGAACACATACTTCCACAGAAAATGCATCATTAGTGGGTTGTCCTTGTTACAGTAAGAACGGCCTATATAGGTATGTGTTTAGTCAGAGTTACATGTGTTTGTGTTTATGTCCCTCCATGTGTTCATGTATCCTTGCATGCTAGCCTTTTTGTTTGAGTTGATTGGATGATTAGTTAATTGTGTTTTGTGTGTTCATATGAGTTTTGGCCTTCCTAAGTTTTGTTCAGTTGAATGTAAAATAAACTATTTCTCTTCTGCGTTCAAACCCGTTTGGATGGCTTTATTTGTGGCAATCTGAGTAGGGAGGGGGCAACTGCCATGCTACTGGCTGGTTCCCCTGGGCCGGCCATAACAGAAGCCAGAGAGGCCAAACAAACAACATTTGCTTGTGACGCCTTGGTGGCCCACTCTCCCCTCCACTGGAAGGCCTGGGTGGCCCACTCTCCCCTCCACTGGAAGGCCTGGGTGGCCCACTCACCCCTCCACTGGAAGGCCTGGGTGGCCCACTCACCCCTCCACTGGAAGGCCTGGGTGGCCCACTCTCCCCTCCACTGGAAGCCCTGGGTGGCCCACCCACCCCTCCACTGGAAGGCCTGGGTGGCCCACCCACCCCTCCACTGGAAGGCCTAGGTGGCCCACCCACCCCTCCACTGGAAGGCCTGGGTGGCCCACTCTACCATTCGAAGCCTGTGTAGCCTGCTTGTCCCTTCGAGGCTAACTCTTCATCCCTGGTGGGTGCTGAGAGAAGATCATGAATTCCAAGCTTTATGCCTCAAACATTTAGCTTTATCAAACATCTTGGATGGGTTTTTTTTAAGGGGGGGGGAGGTCTTATGACCCAAGGTCATGGTTTGAAGTTCTGAGTTTGTGTAAACGTTCCTCCCTGTGTTCATATTTTCTTGGTAGCCTGTTCCTTCCCACCCACAAGTGTTGTATGTTCATGTGTTTGTGGGTTGTCCCCTCCCTACATTATATTCAGTTAAATGTAAAATAAATAACTTGTATTCTGCGTTCAAACCCTGTTTGGATGGCTTTATTTGTGTAGGGAGGGGACAACGTCCATGTTTCTGGCTGGTTGTCCTAGCATAGCCGTAACAGTATGGTTAGCTCTATATTAAATAAAGAGCAAAAACTGTACTTTATGGGTAATTTCTAGTTACATTTTCTGACCCCACAAATGAATACTGAATATTGAATGTCAATATAGGTGTGATTGTGTGGGTTTGTGGGTGATGAGCCAAAAACAGCTCTCAATATACATTTATCACAATACACTAAACACATATTTGACTTATGTAAGCATTCACTACACAGTTTGTAATTAAAGTCAGAAAATGTTGGTTGATTTTGCCAAACTTAAGTCCTCCATTCATAATGTAAATCTTAAATTAGGTCTCTATATAGTTTGGATTGTGTTTTTTTGTAGCGCCATATAAATATCCTCTTGCAAACAATCCTGCAAGTCAAAACGTTGAAACAAACAGGCTTTTGAACAAGGCTTGCGAACAGGATTGGACCGTTAATTCGTCTTGATCATGGCCGTCATTTGACAAACGCTCACTGTGATCCTCACTAAATGTACAACATATTTAGTGCGTGGTATCAGCTTTAGCATTAGGTGTCATTAGCACTCTCCTCCTTTGAGGACTCCTGAAAATGGCGACATTCCAGAACAAGAAAATAAAACCAAGGGTATTGTGCTGAGGAAGAGGGAGAAAGGGATAAGAAAGGCAGAGGGGGCATCTGGGCTGGCAGTCAGGCTCAGAAACCAAAGGTGTTCTCCCCGCTGTAGGCTACATAGAGGAAGCCATCCTCGTCCTTCTCCTTGTCGTACAGCTGGCCCATGGTGAGGCTGCAGCAGGGGAACAGAGCAGATCAGAGCAGGATCACATTGCAACCCCCCCAGCAAGCTTCGGAGAAGATTACCACATGCCTTGAGACCCTACTGCAACTTGGCAGTAGGGTATCATATGTACATCTAATGACTCCCCTTCTTTTTTTTTATCCCTGTCCGTTCAAAAGTGTGTGGGTATTTTACTGATACTGTCAAGACCCTTGGTCATGGATGAAAGCTATACGAGTTTGTGTTCATGATCCTCCCTGTATTCAAATGTCCTTGTATGCTAGCCTGTTGATGGTCTTTTGTTTGAGTTGATCGCAACATTACTTAATTGTGCGTGTTAAATGTGTTGGTGGGGTCCCTGCTGATTTGCTTGCCAGGTGGCAGCTGTGTTTAAATGTCAGACGTGGACCACACCTTTTTTTGGGCCTCTTCCCGCTCAGCCTCAAGTAATGTGTGTTATTGACCTCTTAAGTTTTGTAGTTTTCCTCATTTTGTTGTAAAATAAATTGTTTTCTGCGTTCAAAAGCAGTTTCGATGTCTATATTTGTGGGCAGCTACCCTACCATCAGCAGGTTGTACACCAGCTGAGCTGGCTAAGATAATGAGCTCTGGCTCTTTTGTCTTGTAGGGCTGTTCACATGGGAAAGCGTCTTTGTGGTGTTTCATTTCAGCTCCCAGACCAAAACAAAACATTGGCTATCTGTAGCAATTAAACCTCAATGGGGCGGGCCAATTTTAAGTACGGGGTCAGCAAGCTTACATTTTTTTTATACATTTCTAAAAAGTGTCAAGTAGAGGGTCAAAGATTAAATAAGGAGTTTGATTCCCATCTCAACAGAAACTGTGTCAGGGTGGGGGGTGTCAATCTAAATTGAGGACACCCAATCTAAAAATATAGGACTATATTGTAACAGGGTTGGAGCTCTTTGAAAGAAAAGCTTCCAGTAAATGTGTGGGTAATGTGCTGGGACAGTTGGTGCTGGGATGTTGTGTACAACCACCAATCATGGAGAAGTTTCAAACAGCATGGAGCTTCAACAACGTATTTCTCAGTGATTCTCAAAGTGTTTCCACGGGACATAGCTTGCATAGCATGCACCGTGGTGGTGGTTAATGCTAGGAGGAGGAAAAAAGGGTGGTTGATTGTAAGAAGAGAAGTCAGGTGAGGCTCCACCCCACTTTAACAGGAAGATGGGTTTCAAATGCTACCTAGTCTACCAGTCCTTCTCTGACAACGACGGATAGTCCAAATCTTTAAATCTTTTACAATGCAAAGAACAATACACAGAAACTTAAAGTGTTGGTCGACAGAATCTAGTCTAAACAAAGAAACAGCCCTTTCTTTCTCACCTAGACTGGGGCACCGTTTTGTCGACGAAGAGGAAGATGGCCTTCTCTGAGGGTAGTTGAATGCGTTTTCTGATGATCCACATGAACTGAGCCACGGTGATGTCGGATGGAACCAGATACTTTCGCTTGTCGATGTCCACAATCTGTGAGCCGGAAACTTTCTCCACTATCACCTAGACAAAAGATTGCAAACATGCAAAAGGCCATGTAATGCCACGTGTGTTACATCCTACCCTCTTGTGAATAAGGAATAATTTATACATGACATCACATGGTTGCTACTTCCTTCCTTGTTTGTGTTTTGCCACCTGGTCTATTGACCTTGTAAGAAAGATGTTCAAGATTGGACTGGATATCCTCCATTGTCCTTGTGTATTATTTCCTCGAGAATAAACCTCAACCTCATTGAGCCTTGAAAGGAAACCCTAACCCAAAGCTACCATTGTTTCAAATAACTTTATGTGTTACATGGCCTACTCTCAAGAGCTCTGTTAAACAGGTAGTAGGATAAGAGCAGATCAGGTTTAAAAGCCCATTATTAGGCATACAAAGGGCCAATGGATCATCTCCGGTTGTCGACATGTGCACTGGGGTCAGTCTCTTGGAACACAGGTGCCAATTCCTAGTATGTGTGTGAGTATGAGTGTTAGTGTGAATGAGAGAGTGAGATTGTAAATCCACATATATAAATGTTGTATTACCAGGATTCTACTGCCTTTCCATTCAACTAGCTTGCGTCCCTGCAGAATAGACCCAAAAACAAGGACTTTTTTGTCAGAAAGTAATGAAGCACATTTCATCCCGGTGGCCTATAGTGACCCCCCTGTGGATACACTGGGGCCCTTGAGGGGGTGAAACTCTATCTGGCTATGCTTGCAGGTTGGGTGTGTGCATGTCGTCAGGGTGCCGGAGGGGGGTGGGGTTATGAAATGAATAAAGACCCGGGGAAGCTGTATGAGGAACCAAAAAGCCCAGTTTATTCTTCCCGGGGGGCTAGATATGTAGTCGTCCAGGTCGGAGCTCTGTTCTCCACTCGCTCACAGATCTATGTCAATCTCCCCTACACACACCTGCCACTCATGTAGTCAAGCACTCCCTGTAACTCTCTTTCTTTCATTTCTCTCACTCACTCGTCTCTCTCCCACCCTCCATTCCTTCCAGAGCTTCACCCCTCACTCACCGGCACTCTGTCAGGGTATTTGTTGCGTATTTTGGCTGACTCCACACATCTGTGTTCTACAGGGAGAAACAAGAGACAAACAGGAAGTCAGATTGATTGGATGAGCCCTGGCCCTCTTAACTCTCTTCATCCCCATCACAACTACTTGATCCTCATCCTCCATGCAGCAGCCGCTCTCACTCTCTCATATGACCAAAAGTTGAAAAAATAATCTGTTACTGTGCCTACTAGCAAACCTAACAAGCAAGCTGTAAGGTTTAGGGTGGTTCAGCCCGAGAATCGTCTTGCTTTACATCGCGGTCTATACTATAGTTTGTAAAGATGTTAATTTGCAAGACAAAAGGACAAAATATATCCACAGCACATGCTTTGATATGATGCAACGGCCTAATGGTTTTCTACAGTGTACAGTCTTAGCTGGGTTAGCTTGTATTCTAAAAGTTCACTAACCATGTACATTTGGAAAATATATAGCACATTATATTGGAATCCCTCTCTGTTCCCTTTGTCAATGAAAGCATGGTGTATACACGCCAATGGTTAAAGACCTTATGGTATTTGATTAGGCGTGGGGGAGCTTTCCAGCTTTCAACAAGCAAAAGGTATATCAGCTTAACGCCTTGCTTTTTATTCTAGCTGGTTTAGATAAACTATTAAAGGATGTATGTCTACAATGACACGTTTAAACGGCAGTACTATATGCTAGACCAATATCGATATTACTTAAGTAGCCGACATCCTGCACTGACTCAGATCGGACAATGCTGCGCTAAGCAATTTACATAGTTTTGGGAATTTAATGATAATAAAAAAAAACATTTTAGAGACTGGCTCCTTTAAACTCGCGAAGGAGCATATATAGCCTACTTGTACACTTATGCAAACGGGAGCGCTATGCGTTAATATGGCAGCAGGGCGTAGACAGACAGAGGACAAAAACGCATGCACAACTGCACTTTGAGGATGACACGCCAAACTATAGACATCAATTCAAATATTCATGACAGTAAAGAACATCCGTTCGTAACAATCAAAATCCCTTTACCGAGGGAATGATCCTCTTTAAACATCCATTTCATTTTGGCCGTATCCTCACACTGAGGCGTGATGCTAAAACCAGAATCCTACGCGCAAATAAGCAGCTAATGTCGATGTGGTTGAGTTGGATCAGATGCTGAAATATCAAAACAAAACGTCTTTAGCTAGAAGCTTCCGACGTCCTGTCTAGCGGTGGAAAGGTGATGTCACCGTTCGGGCAAACCATTGTGTACAGCAGGAGGGGGGGGGGGGAGGGGGGAGACTGTGTCATGTCCTTGGTTGCGGTTGTTGCCAAGAGACCAGCGACTACCATGGCAACCACTTGAGACGCTAAGCTGAAGGACGGGAAGTAGTTTAAGCGTGGAGCATCGTATTTGAGCAACCTAGCTTAGCTTATATACTTGCAATATAAGTTGTCCTAGCTCTTTACCTAGCTGAACATGGATATACTTTTTTAGTTGTACTTTATTCGCTGTGTTAATGTTTCCGTTTGTAAACCGTGCTTTCTTTAACTACGCTGCTAATATGAATGAGTACCGAGTTAGCATTCGTGCTATCTGATTGTTTAATGGTACTCTGCAGTCGTTTTATGTTGTTATGGCTTTCTATGAAGTCTATTCTCATCCGGCTTTGATTCGGTACAAAACCAGCGTTTGCACGAAGGCAACGTTGTTTCTGGTTGTTGTTTTGTGTCTTACATACATTTCACCTCTACTGGTTGCTTACAGAAGCCAAGGTAATGATAATGACTGTCAAACCTCCTACTCGTTGAAATTACCACATCGGCCGTTACCTTTGACGTGTTGAAGTGCATTGTATTCTTTGCATATAATGCTGTTAAAAAATGCACGTATGACTCAGACATTTTCGCTGTTTAAAGCTGCTTTGTTGTAGGTTTCTGGATCAAGAGGAGCACGTATGAGGAGCAGCCTGTTGTGAGGTTCCAGTATCAAACTCTTTTTGTTGCATCGACCAACACCAAGGGAGACTATGTAGCCTGGAGTACTTTTTCCAGTTTTAACAACATGCTTGGGCCCAACCTCCGTATTCCTACAATCTCGGTAGGTTAGTCAGGAGCTGGTCACTAAATTAAGGGTTTCAGTTGAACGATCATGTGAAACTTCTTAGATTGTCATATAAATCGGGCATCTTAAGTGTGTGTGTGTGTGTGTGTGTGTGTGTGTGTGTGTGTGTATGTGTGTGTGTGTGTGTGTGTGTGTGTGTGTGTGTGATGACCAGGTTCAGGAGCAGGACCAGAACCAGGATGGCAAATTGGACCGTCTAATCTTGGAAGTGCAGCTCCCTCTCAAGCCCGAGGAAGAGGTGTACAGCGTGCAGCTGCTCCTCACATTCAGCTACCAGCTCTTTGTACGTCTTTCTTCCACCTGCTATTCCCTCAGAATAATTATAATAAATATCTTGCGTTATATGCTTAATGAATGTGACGATCATGGAAAAACACAGTCTTCTGAAGAGAGCCTTGCTTCTTAGAGGTAATCCGATGTTCTGTGTCGCCAGTATGTACTCATATTCAGGCCTTGGATCCAAGGTGACACAAGGCAGTATCAGCTGGAGAGATTCCGGGTTTGTTCAGATAGACAAAACATGCTTACAGTGTGTTCAGGGACTGACTACGCCCCTGGCATGAAGAGTCTGTACAGTTGTTTTAGTAACTAGATATGTGAAGGGCACATGCATGATGGTGTCTGATACTAACTTGGAGAATGTTCAGACAATGCAAGCTCATTGTTTATAACAAAATTGCTGTTGACTTTATTGGAGGTATCACAGAAACGAGAATACAAAAACTGTTGGTCAAAGCTGTAAGGCAGGTGTTCTGCAGACCAATGCAGCTTTTGTATTACGTTGTTAAGGTTCTAAATAAACGTCTTAAACTTTATTCGGTCATCTTGCAAAAAAGTTCCACAACATTTGCAATGTAATATGCTAACCAAACAACTTTATTGTGTTAACATATTCCTTCATAGTATCACACTTGTCCATTTCAGTCAAGCCCAAAATAAACAAAAGCCTCGTTCTGCTATGCTTCTGCTTCCAGGAGATAATAATGTGAGTTTCCGTTTTTTCTTCATTCAGAGGATGTCCACTGTGGTGATGCAAAGCCTGGCCTACATTCAGTACTCCTCTCCGGTTCCTGGAGCTCAGCTGTTTGTCGCTGGAGACCTGAGGTTACAGCAGAGAGTCCCGCTGCCTCACCGCGGCCTCTACAACGTTTACAATGTGAGCTCAACCCTCCCCCTCTTTTTAAATGGTCATTTTTAGTGATGCACTGATTGATCTGGCACCGATCATTATCGGCTGATTTACGCCTTAAACACGTGAACGGTGATAGGCTGATCTACTTGAAATTTTGCAGATTGCGGGAGCCAATCACGTTACTCAAAAACGATTGTGTTCAATTCATTAGATTCATTCACTGAGACATAAATGTTATCCTGTTTTATCATAATTCACCTGGAGGTATGTTTGGTGTAACAATTGAAATAGCTTTTGTTGATCTTGGTTATTGGATGCAATAACCAGCCTGCATCACGATTGCAGTACTTTAATGTTAACAAAGTTCCTACAATTAGCTTTTAAGGCTTTCTTGAAAGCCATACTTTATAACAGCGCTGTCCACTCAAGAGTAGAGCCATAGACAGCACTCCTTTCATCGGCACGGATTTCACGACAAGTCTGTTGGTTATGCGAGTACAGTATATGTTTCCTTCGCAAATTGGCTTTGTTGTTTAATATTGTAGTTATAGTTTAGCTGCAATATATTTGTACCAATTTTACAGTTTCAACTTTTTTCCATGTTTCTGTGTGTGCAAAACTCTCTTGGACTTGGTTGACTACTAACAATAACCCACGAGAACTACAACCTTAAACTATCGAAGGCTAGTCTATATTAGATTAACTGGCAAAAATGTAAGACTTTACTCCCGTTTCCGCTATACTAAGGTCTTATTTCAGCTACCGTGGTAAAATGTTATTGATTACTATGTTGACGATCAATTAAGACATATTACCATGTTTATGGGGAACACCAACAACTTATTTCAGCATTCGCGACAGACACCTGCAGTGAAATGCCGATACCGGCTCAAGCCACAGAGCAATGATAAAAGAAGGTAATCTTGGCAGCAGCATTTTCAACCAGCCTTCCTTACTACAAGTAACAAATTGTCTATTAGTTTGAAATTAAAAAGAGATTTTATTTTTTGGCTAAATGGCCAAGCCATTTGCCAAGCCAAGTGGTTTTCAGAGGAAAGGTTCTCTGTGTTGTTGCTTCTCCATTCAGCGGCTGCTTCTCCATTCAGAGGACAATATTATTTACAGTTACACTTTCTGTGACCCTTTTCACAGGTGCACAGAGAGTGTAGTTTGAATTTGCATCTTGAAATTTTGAGTTTTGTGTTGTTTGAAGATAAGCGCTCAAACAGCCCATGGATCTATCAAAGAAACAGCCTCACAACTGACAAACGGTTGTAACATCCTGTAACATCGCAAATACAGGGCTTTCATTTGAGAGCCAAAGTATGGAAGTAAATCTGTGACATCGGATTTTAAAAATAAAAAGCCATTGAATTCTAAGCACTGAATATTTATGCAATGAAAGAACTTATCTGGATTTTTTGCCTCTGAATTTAACTCTTAAAATTTTCAATAAATAATTTTCAGCTTTATTTTTCAACGTTAAAAAATTAAACTTAAATATTTTCAACGTCCCCAAAGTCAACATGCCAAATTCAGCTGCAAAATTCAATGTATGAAAATTCGTTAACATCCGGGACCCAAGGAAGAGCAATCGATCCTAGATGCTAGGTCGCGGTCAAGCAAGTAAGAGCGTCACTCGCTGGTTCTTTCCTTCTTGATACAAACGTTAATTCTAAACAGCATTTTACACAGTTGCCTATACTAGGAAATGCTCAAAGGTAAATCAACGTCATTAAACACTGACTGTAGCTTTTTATGGGGAGAGAAGCTACCGAAAGGTGGGACCCCAGGGGGTGCTGTTGTAAATTTTCTGCAACATGCACGAGTTTGAAGCGTAGACAGGCATGAAGTAGCCTGGTCCTACCAGGCTCTCGTACTTCATTTCATTTGTACAGAGAGTCTTGACCCACTCAATTGACTAAGTTAACTCACTTGAAGGGAAGCCTCGTTTTATATATTAGGTAAAAACATATAATTGCCGAAATTGAGTGATAGGTTATGCAATTAAGAAAAAACAACGGTGGGCCTCTTCATAACTAATTTATATATTTTTTTAATTCAATAATGTAATAATTATTTTTATTTTTTAATTTTTTTTTACAAACCTTAATTTTTGGTGCCCCCCCAGGTACTTGGTGCCCTACGCACTCTGCGTACTCTGCGTATAGGGAGCGGCGGGCCTGGTCCCAGCATCACACCAAACATAGGCAAAGGTACCTCGGCGGACAAATTGGTGCCCTAATAAATTGGGCTCCTTGACCCACTACAATTACCCTTACGCTGCATGTAAATCCAGCCAAGTCACTGCAATCACACACACACACTTAAAATACAGGCATTAGTTCATCGTTTATTTCATACTGCAGTAAAAAAAAAAAAAAGGGTGTGCATTATAACAAAAACATTAATAAAACATAAGATCCCCCCCTCCAGCTTGTTATTAAATGTGCTTAAGAAATACATTTGATTTGATTAGCATTTTACAGACCGATACAATGGGGCGTTTAGTAAGGTCCACCACCGTTGCTTCTCTCCCCATAAAAAGCTACTGTCAGTGTTTAATGACGTTGATTAACCTTTGAGCATTTCCTAGTATAGGCTACCGTGTGAAATGCTGTTTAGAGTTAACCTTTGTATCAAGAAAGAAAGACCAGCGAGTGACGCTCTTATTCCCGCTCCCCTTGCTTGACAGCGATCTAGCATCTAGGATCGATTGCTCTTCCTTGGGTCCCGGATGTTATCACAGAATTTTCATACATTGAATTTTGCAGCTGAATTTGGCATGTTGAATTTGGGGACGCTGAAAATATTTAAGTTTAAATTTTTAACGTTAAATACTTGATTTTTAATTTTTTAATATTGAAAAATAAAGCTGAAAATGAGTTAAATTCAGAGGCAAAAAATTCAGATACGTTATTTCAATGCATAAATATTCAGTGCTTAGAATTCAATGGCTTTTTATTTTCAAAATCCGATGACACAGATTTACTTCGCTACCAGAGGCTCAATCTCCGTTGAGTTACCTCATTCAGCAATAGATAAACAGTTATTTACATGACAACCTTAGCCATTGCCCCTTAAAGCAGCCCTAGTGTCTGCAGGCACTGGAAGTGACTGCACTTCACGAGACGGGCCTTGATGATTGAGGACAAATGGTAGCAAATGACAAGCGTCGAGGTGAATTAAATGATGTGCACATGGCTCCGCCCGGCTTTAAGGTGTCTCGTTCATCACACACTTTGCCGTTGGAGCGTTGCTCAGCACAGCTTGATGACCCATCTTAACAATGCATAGCCATAGCCAACCTACTGCGTTCAGTGAATGGCTAGCCAAAGCTATAATTGCAAATAATGTTTTAGAAATGTAGCCTTAACACGACCGAATTGTGCTTGTTAACATGTTGATTTTGGTTGTGTTAACATGTCATATTTTGACATGTTAATGCAACAAATATTTTTGTTTGTAGATGCCCACATCAGCTAATTAAGTGCAGCGTCAGTAGTTGATGCACAACGTTCTCCCTTGCGTTCTTGTTCAACCTCATTGACAGAATCTCATCTGAATATGTATCACTGCCTTGATTCAAGGTCCCTCATGGGCCACAACAAGAAAATACACGGTAACGTGTCAATTTTTGTTCTGTTAACCCATCCATGTTAACACGCAGAACTCGGTTGTGGTAACACAATATTTCTAAAACGTTATTTTCTCTAATGGCTTTCCATATTAGGCTGTGTTCACACCAAAAGCGAAGCAAATTTTCAATTTGCATTACTTTGAATGCATGAAGCACAAGTATTTGCTCTTGCAAAGAACAATGGACTTACTAGTCGTAAACTCCAACGTCTCTACCGCCAACCCTGGCTGAGATAACCACTATTCGGACTCTATACTTGGCCCAATCGGAGTTGGAGAACCCAACGCCATTGTGTCCGTAACCCCATCCGTACGGAGGGACACATATCTCGCTGAATTGAATCGTATTCTCCAGCAGCTGCATCTGGATGACTGCCTCTTTTGTGATTCAATCATCACTTTAGGACGCGAATGACGCAGAGAGAATCCCAACACTTTCATCACACAGCTTCACGCAAATTTTGCGCCAAAGTTCACATTGTTTACGCAGAAAGAATTTTGCGAATTACGCATCGCAACATTCGCGCCACTGATGACGCCTGATGAGAAATTTGCATTAACAAAGATGCAATTGACCCATCCCGTTAACCAGGATGATGAGTCAGTTGAAGACGTGACAAGCGTGCAGGTTTGTAATGAACATAAACATCATTTGGCCAACGTGGCCTATCAGATTATCATTGACTTTCCTAATGTAAGAATTTCGGCCATATGTAGAACACGTGCAGTGCGTGTTTGTATGTGAGGGCAAAAATACATGTTTAAAAACAAAGCTGTGTTGTGTTTCACCTATGGATTTCACCATGTCTTACAGCACTCATTTTATGAAAAGTTCACATATACCCTACCTGGCTAAACATGTTTATTATTCACGTCTGATGCAAAAGTGTACATAAAAAAAACCAATGCATTGTTTTCTCATAAGGTTCGTAATGTTGGTACTGATCACATTCACACCTAAAGCAGACAGAACAGGAGTTCACTTGGAAGCGGAGAGAGACTCCCGTTCTTATGCTCACCACAGTGTGTTTGTTTGGTCTGCACCAGAGGTCCAATGAGCATTAACACCTCCTAAGACCATCCCTACACTCCAGGGTTTGATTTAGAACGGACTAAACGGCTCCAGTGGCAAACAATCAGTAACCTACCACAAAGAATGGCTTTGTGTGATTGTTGTGTGTCGCACCAGGGCACAAGTAGGCAATGCTTTCAATATGCCACGCATAATGCATATTCACTGACTATTTGCCTTTCAATGTAAGCTTACAGAAAACTTGAAAAAGTAATTTGATGAACATTTTTTTATTGTATTTTGTTTTGCTTTATTTAATAGCTTTATTATAATATCTTTTCAATTAAGCTACCAAGATGTCTGTCAAGATTTATATTAGCGGCTAATTGAGATTCTAGTCAGCCAATCCCAGTAAATGCCAACTAACAGACACCCTGTAGAACACACTTGGTACACTGGCATTCATTGGACCAGCCTGAACCAACTTTTCATCAGGTTTTTCTATAATTACTCCGCAAAGAGTAGAATGGATCTTGTGTATATAAAAGCAGACTATCCTGCTGTTGCATTATGAAAGGGAAAATGGGATTTATTTCCCCAAATTTTACTCAACAAACCGTTGGTCCTGTGAGCAAATTTAACTTTATTACAGTATTTATATTAGAGGTGGCTGCCACACTACATCTAGCTGGCATATTGGGCTCCTCCAAAACCAGGACACAGGATTATGATGTTTAATAATAATAATTGATTGAATTTATGTAGCGCTTTTCTACACACTCAAGACGCTTTACAGTGAAGAGGGGGACCTCACTAACCACCACCAATGTGACGCACCCACATGGGGAATGCACAGCAGCCAATCGCCGCCAGAATGCTCACCACACACCAGCTTGAGGTGGAGAGTGAGGGAATTAAATGAATCAGCCAATTATACAAGAGGATGATTAGGGGGGCCAGTTTGAATTTGCGATAAGTGCCCTGGGATATTTTATGACCTCAGTGAGTCAGGACCTCGGTTGTACGTCTCCTCCAAAGGACGGCACCTTCCACAGCACAGTGTCCCCATCACTGCACTGGGGCGTTTAAAGCGGTTTATTGCAGAGTTTGATGGATAAATTATTGAAAGAGCAGGTGTTATGCTGAGTACACACTAGATAGACTAGTCTAGTCTAGTCTAGAATAGTTTTTCAATTTCGAAAACATGAAAGGCCACACACCTTATGATAGTTTTAGATACATTTGACTGTTTTGGTCAAACTATTTTGCCAGAGTGCACCACACACTAACACAATTCAAATCTAGCTTTAGCATGCACAAACATGGCGGAAGGCGGTCTGGAGGAACTTCATATGATAGCTTTTGCAATCTTTTTTCGGAAATGTTTTAACTCAACAAGCTGTTTCTCCAACCAACTTTTGCTTATACTACCATGGCTTCTGTTATGATAACTTGCTCCTTATTGTCTTGGTTTCCTACGTGACAATCAATTGCCTGCATCCCCGGCTGTCGTCAGGGTTCCCCCCACACTACAGGATATCAGATCGTAATTATTGAACATGTTTAATATTTACGATTTAGAATCGGTGAGGCATTAGTCGGTAAAAAAACACTCTCCACCACAGTATAACCTGGCAATAAATCTTTGCTGACCAGAGTCTGAGGGGGATATGGGGCACAAAATCTGTCTAATCATCCTATAGTGTGTACCCAGCATTACATTCTGCCATGTAGCAGGTCCCCCGAGTGTGTGGGGGGATGGCTGGTTTAACCCGTACGCATTGATTAATACCCAACATGCCCTAGAGTCCAATCAGTCTGACTCTGGTCAGCTGGTGCTGCTCAAACAAGCAATCAAGCACTTACACTCTACAGTATAATAAGCAGCACTCGAGTTGAGGGGGGATGAGGGGGGATGGCATCCCCCTTTGGAATTAAAATGATCAAAATCATCCCCCTTCTGAAACAGCCATCCCCCCTTCCCATCCCTTGTTATTTTATCTATTAATGTGGAAATATTACCGCTATTTCATTATAGCGGTTTCCTTTTTCAATTCGGCGCAACGTTGCTTTTCCCAGGGACAGATTTGACAGCGACACTGCATACTCGGGCAGTATGCTATTGCCCAAGCACGCAGGCACGCTTGCTGCGGGCCTGCGTGCTTACGCAATAGTGCCTTCACAAGCTCTCATTCCACACCGTACGAGACAGACACTGGTAACGTGAAGCTGTCTCTGCACCTCAGACATCGCTACCGCAGGCAAATCTTTCCCCTTTTGTCCCTTTCATTCCAACCCGTGAGCAACACTAGTCTCCCTCCTCTGCCGAATGCATTTTTGAAAAAAAAGAAGAAGAATCAGTTTTTAAAATCCTTAAATGCAATACATGCCTCCGAATCACGTGATGCATCCGATCAGCTGCGTTTTGGGGGATAAAATAAGAGCGATGACAGTAGTAATCGCTCTTATATTATCCCAAAAAAGATATAATAATATAATAATAATAATAATAATAATAATAATTATCACACCGTTGGTCTTCCACCATATGCGCTGTCATCAGCACAAATGATCTGTCCCCAGGGGCGTAGCCACATGGGGACCAGGGGGGGCCACGGCCCCCCTGGTCAGAGGTTGGCCACCCCGCTGGCCCCCCCGATATATTATAAAATATATATATAATTAAATTTAAATATTTTTTACTTAAAAAATCCAGAACGGAAACGGTCTAAAGAAAGCTGAAATATATGCTTAGTTTGATCTAACCTTGACTTATTATTCTTATTTGTGTAATATTTTGACATTATGAATAAATATTGACAATGGAGTCCCCCCCCCCCGTTGACAATGGAATCCCCCCAACCCCACACCACAGTAATAATATCCTGGCTACGCCCCTGTCTGTCCCTAAAACTTAAAATCCACCATCCTACCTGGCTTTTTTTTACAACTCGACCACTGCCTTTAATAGAGCCAACAATGAAACAGCATCTAAAACTTTGAAATGTTTTAGTCACAAAGTGCGACAAAAGTGACACAAGGGTGGGAAACTATAAGGGACATTTTCTCACTACTAGATTTGATAGCTCAAGACCAAAATGGATGGCAAGAAACAAACAGTAATGAGACCACCACTTACGACTCAGCAGCGTACAATAAATCAGAAAATAGCAATCAGAATTTCTTTGGTTATAAAGACCAAAAGAAAAAAAACATTAAAACGGTTGTTCTCTTAGGATCCCAAAGGGTGGATCAATGATATTGGGGCTTCCCAAACAAATATGAAACAAAAACAAAGTAGTGGTAGGTTTTGAGTCATTCATATGCCTATGGTGTACAAGTAATACAAATGAAGATTGGATGAACTACATATTATATAACCAAAAGCGCTTTGTTCATTATCCAAAAAAGAAAAAAAAAGGTGAGAAGGATATTATCCCTCTAGGGGGGTCCGGGGTATCCTCCCCCGGAAGAAAATTTTGAATATTCCATATTTTTTATTGGCAAAAACACACAATACACAACACAAACATTAAACACTTTTCAATACTCTCAGAACCAGATCTCATTTTTTCTTCTTTGCCTGGACCACCAGTGTCTCCATGGCCGGCTTTCGCTGTTTTGCCAAATGTCTCAGCCTCGCCCTTTTCTCTTCTTCAGCAGTCTGTTTCTTGGCCTGCTGAGCACTGCCAGATGCTTAGGAGCCATACTTGCTCTGTTGCTGCTGCTTTTCTTCCTGATTCATCTTCTGCTGGCATTTGTATGTGGCTGCTGCAGAGTTGATGTTCTTGCATAGTGTTCTGTCCACCTCCCCAAACTTCACGTCCTCCATTCTGTAGAGCTGCATGGCTGTCCCCCTGGACTGCAGAGTGTACTTGACCGTCTGGATTGCATTAAATGTTGGTACATTCATGTTGCCACTCCTTTGGTCAATAACATCATTCATCCAACTAAAAGAAGACTCAACCCTTGGTCCATGAAAGATGGAGAGGCAACATTTAACCATCGCACTCAGGGAGGGGTACTTATCTGGCTTGTCAAAGACATGACCCCACCACTCAACAATGCTCTCTACCTCCTTGAAACTGGGGATGGTCAGGTCAACATTGAACCGCACAAGTTCTCTCTGGATGTCCTGGTCTGCTGGCAAGAGGTGCCGCAGCATACCACTCAGCCTGCCATGAAATGGATGAGAATTTGAAATCAGTTTAAGGACATGAGGAAACAACAATCCCAAAGAACCTGGTAATATAAAGCAAAAAAAAAAGCAAAGCAAAATAAACTTTAAATGTTATTCTTACCTCTTCAACTGGATGGTTGCCTGTGAGTGGCCTCTCAGAAGAGGGTCCAGAGCAGACAGGGCTGTAAGAGTCGGACTGGGCAAGGGGAGCTTCTTCTGGAGGTACACTGCAGTGGTGATGTAGGCTTTCCTGACGTCTGCTAGGAATGGCACCAACAGCTGACACAAAACACCGAAAACTGACCATTATTTTAAGTCTCAAAAACAATTGAGAAAAAAGGTCATGCAGGTGATGCAGGGTACTTACAGCATGATTGGGATTCTGGCTCCTGAACATGTCAGCCTCCTGTCCCACATAGACCTCCTTGGAGGGCAGCAGCATATGATCCTCCAGGACCATCTCCCTCAGAGCCCTGGGAGACAGCTATGTAAGGGAAGTAATTAATGGGAGTAATACCTTAAGTGCCTTTCAAAAGACCCCAGGTTGCTTAACAAAAAAGGAAACACTCAAAAATACACTTTTTCAAACCCTTTTTCAAAAAAAGGGTCCTATGTTCCCCGGTCTGTTAAATAGCGGCCCAAATTGGTGGGCGCTATCCTGGTAATTCCTCTGCGTGAGAAATGTTAAGTGTGGCGTGTGAGCGTGTGCATGGGTTGAATTGCGTGTGTCTCACGCTGAATGCGTAACACTTGAGAGCCCTGCAATTGCGATCTTTTTCACGAAATTGGACCTGCACAAACTATATATTATATGAAAGCTGAGCCTCCACTGATTCCGACAATCTAAACCATATCATTCTGGGACTAAAACTCGCAAATAACAACTGAACAAGAAACTTTCCCCTTTCTTTTCCCCACCAAAAATGAAATTTTACCTTTGTTATTTTTGTCCACAAAGTTGAATCGGATCTCATTAAACCACCATAAACAGATAATCCAGCGGCCAAATCTTTGCAACTAAACATGGTGTTTACAATAAATTACTAAGAAAAGGTTTCTTAGGAAAAAGGTAAATTGCCTTCAATCATACATGGTTAAAATACATGGTTGTTGGTTGTTTCTTTCTAATGAAGGTAGTTGGGTTCTTGTTCTGCCTTGATGTAGCCTATTATATATATATATTTGTATAGCACTTTATATCTGAAACAGATATTTATACATTTCGTACAGCACTCATATCTGAAACAGATCTAATTAAACAAATTAAATGAAACATTATTAGGGGTGAATGTATAATGACATTTAGTTTTAAACTATCCACAAGGGTGCACAATACAATGGGGAACTGGTAGGATAATAAAAGGAAAAAGTTAAGCCTCGATGCAAGACAATATGATTAGGGGTGGGAATATACAAACATGAGTAATCCTAGATTAAATAAGCAAAAAAATGAACCTAAGGTGGGCCATGCGACGGTAGGCCTGCTGGCCATGCTGAGAGCAGAGTTTCCGTTGTCCGGTAATCAAAAAAAAATGAGGAGGCTCGGAAATTCTAAATGTCTCCTGTCAGAATGACCAATGGAAATAAATTTCTCTGCACAATTTGATTAGCTAAACATTTGTTTAGCCAATTCATGTAAAACAATGAGGGTTTTGATTGACGATATTACCCCACTATCCTCGAGCCGGGTCGGGCCGGGCCTTTGATTGAGCGTTTGTGTTTTTTTTTCATCATTGCTTTATTGGCCTAATCTGAGGAGAAATCTATGCCATAAACAGAAATATCATAGGCCTTTATTACACGGGTCTTCTCAATGCCGTGGAACGCTCCGTTCACTTGCATGGGTAGTAGTCTGGTAACTTGTCAACCCAGTGTCTTTGGTTGCTAAGCGACGTCAACGTCTTTGGCGGACTATTTCACTGCTGATCAACACTACGAATGCTGGTAACGATTAAATTGTAAAAAGACACACCATGTGAAGTTATTTTTTCATTTTGGCAAGTAATGACCGGCGTTCTATGAATTATTCCTTGGGCTCGGATCGAGTCGGGACGGGCTTGATTTTCTGGGCCCGATCTGAAAACCTTAAAATGAAACCTTCCAGGTCACATGACCGGCACCAATTTTTACTAGCGGAAACACTGGCTGAGAGTCTACCGTAAAGATAGATAGATTGCGGGGAACATAGGACCCTTTTTCAGAAAAAGGGTCCTATGCTGCCCTTATGTATTGCTACAGGGGAACATAGGACCCTTTTCGGGAAAAACGGGGAACATAGGACCTTTTTTTTTTAAAAAAAAAAGGGTCCTATGTTCCCCAAGTGGGGAACATAGGACCCGGGGAACATAGGGATGACCCCGATGAAAGGACACCTCTCGCTCTTTTACTGAGACCTTGCCTTCCAGTTTAAGCCACGACCAGTTCCAGCTGCATTTCAATCCAGCATCCAGCTGTTTAATAATGGTGGAATCCTTCTCTCCTAACGCACTCCTTCTGCAAAAAATAATGTTTATTAGTGTTAGCACTAACTTCTAGTTTAGCCTTATTGATAGAACGGTGGACCACTTGACCCTTCAACCTTGTCAGTCCCCTCACCTAAAATCATCCACACGTCCTGGAAAAACGAGTTGTAGAGATTTTAGAAAGTAGTAAGTTTTCTGTTTTGTGATTTACCCTAAGCTATACAAGCTTACTTTAGTAACGATATCTAGCTAATGTTAGACTAACGGTAGCGTTAGCTAATCATTTTCCACCGGAGCTGCTCAATGAGTACTAAAGTGTGATGTCACGTTTCCATAGCAACTGCTTTTCGGTTCTACACACCAAATTAACAAGGGGAAATCCTATGCCACACGAACGTTTTATAGAAAAGGAACGATTTTTTTGCGAATTGATTTGCTTTACCAATGATGTAAGTAATATCGAGAATAGATTGTCTTCATATAAAAAAAAAACGATGTTTACAAACTTTTCCTTTTAATGCCCCAGGGGAATACATGAAAGCCGACATGTTTCGATTGGTAGTGATTTTCAACTCTAGAAATTGATTTATTTTCATTTTGAAAGAAACAACACATGGAAGCAATGGAAAACGCCATCTCTCGTTCTGATGGTGGTCTGGATCCCGCTCTGGTCAGCATGAGCGAAGCGAACTGCTTGTAAACCAACCCTTTTTGTACGCGCACCTGTTCGCAGTTCACTGAATCTCTGGGGCTGGTTCAGAGGCCGTAATTGGGGCAAAATCGGGCTGAAATCGGAACACTACACGATTTTAGCCCTATTTGTTTGTCGCAGACAAATTTGCGAGTCGTACACGATTTTGAAAAGTCGGCGACGAGAGAGGTCTTGTAATGTGACATGCTTGCGATCTGCGATGTTTCCGTCTGTGACGTTCGAAAACCCCACGCCGAATATTTTGGCATGTCAGAATTTTTTGGGGAATCCATGACGTATCCATTGTTGACATGAGGGAACCCCGCCCCCAGTTGCGCGAGGGAACCCTGCGAACAGCTGGAGCTCAGGCGCAGTGTTTACCAACAGACTTCACTTTTTGTAGTAGGTGTAACTACTACAAAAATGAATGCGATCAAACCCAAGAACGAGTCCACAATCTTTTCTTCTTTTTCTTCCTTTCCGTCTCTGTGCAGAGGACCGCCAGCATTATGCCTAGTGCTAGGTACTCGGGATCCATTGTTGACGCTACGTTGTTGCTGTGTGTACTTTGTATCGTTCATGTCACCTACTGTGAGGAGTTGCTGCATTGAGCAGATATAAAAACTACTGGAACCTTTATGACAAAAATGTAAAAAGCATTTATGTCAGTTCTAAACCTTAGATTTTCTAAATATCTTGCAAACGTGAATCTTGTAGTGTGGCCAGTCTTCCGACAGTGTGACATGTTAAATCTTGGTGGAATATCTGAGAATCGTGTAGTCTGAAAGGTACGCACCATTGGGTGACGAGTGGAAGACAGACTACGGAGACCCCTCGAGCATTCAAAGTTCTCCGTCGGGATGTCGGATACGCAATGCAATTCGCTGCCCGATCGATCTTATATGTTGACAACGAATCATGTAAATAGTTTTGTAAATAAACTTCCAAAGCTTTACAAATCCTATTTGGTGTTTTATTGGTCCTTAATGTGCAAAGTAAACAATGTACAAATTAAGTAAGGTCCAAAGTCAAACCGAGTAGCGTTTCCGGAAATGATTTTGTTAGAGGACCTATCACAGCCCTTACCGTCTCTGTTGCGTCGACTGATAGTTAAAAAATATTGGATGCGCACGTAAGCTACGGAGAGGTTCTCCGACAGGCTCTCCGTGTCTAAGTACAGCACTTTACAGAGGACTATAAACTGACCGGCCTCTGAACCTACCCCCCCCCCCCCCCAAATATTTTTTCATCAAATCTACACGATTCACTTAGGTCACCTATTTTGGTTTCAAAACGGCGAATTTCGCTGAAAGGTGAGTGAGCCAAAATCACATCACACCACAGCAGACTCACGGACACCCGCACCCACCCGGCAAGGACATACGGCGGAACGACTGGTCCCACCCTCAAGCCCGAGGCCGCCTACACCAGTAGACCAGGGGAAGACCATAGCCAGTCACTACCCCACCTGTGAAATAATGTGCTGCCTGTTACACCACACAAAATGTCCCACCCTGCCTAGGTGCTGTATCCCATGCCAAGCCCACTGCCCCCCCCACTGAGAGTGGATCACACCAACATCAAAAAGGAGAGAAAAAAAAAAAATCCTATGGTATCACGCAACCATAACCTGCCCCATTGATTCTATCAGTCGGTGAACTGGTTTTATAACCCTGCCCCTACGGGAACTAGCGACATCCTGCAACGTTATGGAAATTTCACAACCGTCACCCCCAAATGAAGGCATAGAACTGGACACAAAACGAGGGGCATGAACATTTAAACCACTCTGCTCTGCCTGTTGCGACTCTGACACTTCATCACTACTCATGTCCGACGTGTGCAAGCGACCACCAACCACCCCCACCAGCGCCTCAGACATGATAGATGACTCCGAGTCAGTTTCCACAGAGGAGTCCTCAACCTGACTCTCTTGGCTCACTGTCAAATCCACATCATTTACACTAGAGGAATAACTGTGTCCCTGATCTAATGGTCCGGACTCTGATTCGTCCCCACCCAGATCGACACTTGTGTCCCCTTGCTCCACATCTTCCCCCACAGGGAGAAAACTGATGTCCAAAATCAAATTGCGATGCACTACTCTGAAAAACGCCTTCGTCATTTTCCAACAGGTACGTGTGAGTATGCAAATTCCTGTCCCTGACCGTTTACACCCTGGGTCTCCACTTATCAGCCAATTTCCTCATTCCCAAAACTCCCTTATTGGCAATAAGCACCCTAGCGCCCACGGCAATACAAGTTCCCTTGACTTTCCTATTGTAGTCCCTGGCCTGTCTGTCCTGTTCTTTCACTGCATGTTCTTGTGCAATACCAGCCGCCTCATGAAGATGTGAAACTAGAGTACGCACATAGTTCTTGTAGTCTACAACTACTGGGTCATGCAGTACTCGTTTGAACATGACATCCACAGGGAGCCTTGGGACTCGGCCAAACATAAGCTGGAATGGGGCATACCCTGTCGTTTCGTGCACCGTGGCGTTATATGCAAACGTAAGTGTTTGTATCTGCTTCGGCCACTTGTCCTTCTCCCTCAAGGGAAGAGACCGCAGCATTGAGCCCAACGTGCGGTTGAAGCGTTCTGTCCCCCCGTTACCCATGGGATGGTAAGCAGTAGTACGAGACTTTGTGACCCCTGCAAGCCTAAGTAGCTCTGCGATAAGTTTGCTTTCAAAATTAGCCCCTTGGTCAGTATGTATACGCTCAGGAAACCCATACACACAGAAGACATGGTCCCACAGTTTCTTAGCCACTTGCTTGGCTGTCTGATTCATGCATGGGAATGCGTGCGCCAACTTAGTAAAATGATCCGTGACTACCAGAACATCTACTGATCGCTGTTTGTTGTCCTCCGCACTCCAGAAATCTAAACAGACTAGCCCCATAGGGGCAGAAGTCCTGATACTTTCAAGCGGGGCGCGAGCCGAAGGCTCAGGGGTCTTAGCTAGGATACACCTTGGGCAACACTTAACGTATTCTTTAACATCCTGCTCCATTTTGGGCCAAAAGAAACGTTGCCTGGCCAGGTGTAACGTTCTAGCCTGTCCCTGATGCCCTGCTGTGTTGTGCAAACCATGCAACGCCTTTTCTTTCAAACTCTCAGGTAGAACAACCTGTTGCCTTCTTTGCTTGGTAAACTGGTCCTTAATGACCCGGTACAGAACACCATCGTGCACTGAGCCTTTCCCACTGCTTCATTAGCGCTAGGTCCCTAGCACTAAACCTGGCTCTCTCTCGCCTCGATGAGCGCCTCCTGTGGATGACAAACGGAAAAACTGAATGCGATCAAACCCAAGAACGAGTCCACAATCTTTTCTTCTTTTTCTTCCTTTCCGTCTCTGTGCAGAGGACCGCCAGCATTATGCCTAGTGCTAGGTACTCGGGATCCATTGTTGACGCTACGTTGTTGCTGTGTGTACTTTGTATCGTTCATGTCACCTACTGTGAGGAGTTGCTGCATTGAGCAGATATAAAAACTACTGGAACCTTTATGACAAAAATGTAAAAAGCATTTATGTCAGTTCTAAACCTTAGATTTTCTAAATATCTTGCAAACGTGAATCTTGTAGTGTGGCCAGTCTTCCGACAGTGTGACATGTTAAATCTTGGTGGAATATCTGAGAATCGTGTAGTCTGAAAGGTACGCACCATTGGGTGACGAGTGGAAGACAGACTACGGAGACCCCTCGAGCATTCAAAGTTCTCCTTCGGGATGTCGGATACGCAATGCAATTCGCTGCCCGATCGATCTTATCAACGAATTAACGAATCATGTAAATAGTTTTGTAAATAAACTTCCAAAGCTTTACAAATCCTATTTGGTGTTTTATTGGTCCTTAATGTGCAAAGTAAACAATTTACAAATTAAGTAAGGTCCAAAGTCAAACCGAGTAGCGTTTCCGGAAATGATTTTGTTAGAGGACCTATCACAGCCCTTACCGTCTCTGTTGCGTCGACTGATAGTTAAAAAATATTGGATGCGCACGTAAGCTACGGAGAGGTTCTCCGACAGGCTCTCCGTGTCTAAGTACAGCACTTTACGGAGGACTATAAACTGACCGGCCTCTGAACCTACCCCCCCCCCCCCCCCCCCAAATATTTTTTCATCAAATCTACACGATTCACTTAGGTCACCTATTTTGGTTTCAAAACGGCGAATTTCGCTGAAAGGTGAGTGAGCCAAAATCACATCACACCACAGCAGACTCACAGACACCCGCACCCACCCGGCAAGGACATACGGCGGAACGACTGGTCCCACCCTCAAGCCCGAGGCCGCCTACACCAGTAGACCAGGGGAAGACCATAGCCAGTCACTACCCCACCTGTGAAATAATGTGCTGCCTGTTACACCACACAAAATGTCCCACCCTGCCTAGGTGCTGTATCCCATGCCAAGCCCACTGCCCCCCCCACTGAGAGTGGATCACACCAACATCAAAAAGGAGAGAAAAAAAAAATATCCTATGGTATCACGTGTAGTGGACATTATGGAAACAATTCCCCATACTGTGTGTTACATTTATTTCCCTTGATATATATTCCCTTATTATCCTTGTTATGCTTATCATCAGTCGTGCGTTCTGCACGACATGTTATTGTGTTCCAATATAAGGGACGCTGTCTCTTTAAGGAAGCGGACCTGTTTTGGTTGTGATGACAATGGCGCGGTTTGTTTATTCCGGTTTGGTGAGCAACAATAAATGACACGCCGTTGCGTTGTCAACGTGAGAAATCGCTTCTTTTATCAAATCACGATTTCCACACTGGTGACCCCGACGTTTGTCTGCTGGACGCATTCCAGTGACACACCGAACAACTATGTCGACGAATGCTGTTTCATTGAAACTCCCGGAGTTCTGGGAGTCGTCGGCTTCTGCTTGGTTCGCGCAGACTGAGGCACAGTTCGCGTTGCGTGAAATTACCGCGGACACCACCAAATACTACTATGTAGTGTCGGCCCTCGGCAGTTCAACAGCAACAAGAGTGGTTAGTCTCCTGAAACATCCCCCTGCAGAGAATAAGTATACAGCACTCAAGGCTCACCTGCTGAAGACTTTTGAACTTTCTGATGCTGAGAGGGCTAGCCGGCTATTTTCTCTGCAAGGCTTGGGCGACAGCAAACCGTCTGAACTTATGGACAGGATGTTGGATCTGCTTGGAGAGCACAGGCCTGATTTCCTCTTCGTCCAGCTCTTCCTGCGTCAACTCCCGTCTTAGGTACGGGCTGCTTTGGCCAACACTGCCATCACTGATTGCCGCGCGCTGGCAGAGGAGGCTGACAGGTTTTTTCTGGCTGTTCAACACCCTGGCATGACTGCTGCTGCGCTCCATCCTGCGTACGCCATTGCAACCAACTCGGCCCAAGTCCATCACACCGCCGCCCCGCTCCCTGGTGACTCAGCGCTCACTGCAGTGGCTACAGTTTCGCACCGGCAACGTTCTGACACAAGCCTGTGTTTTTACCACGCTAAATTCGGCTCCAGGGCCAAGAAATGCCTACCACCTTGCAGCTTCAGGGGGACGGGAAACGCCAGGGCCGGCGCTCAGTAGTGGCTTTGAGTGTCGGCCGCACTGGCAGGCTGCTGTTCATCCAGGACACCATCTCCGGGCGCCGTTTCCTGTGTGACACCGGCGCACAGAGGAGCATTCTGCCTGCATTACCACTGGACATCCTGGCGGATGGATTTGGCCCCCCCCTGGAGGCTGCTAATGGTAGCCCCATACGCACTTATGGCACTCGACACGTTGCACTATGTTTTGGCGGTCAGCGGTTTAGCTGGGACTTTATCACAGCCAAAGTGGCTGTCCCCCTCCTGGGTGCGGATTTTCTATGCGCTTATGGGCTGCTGGTGGATGTCAAAAACCGTTGTTTGATTGACGCCACCACGTTTTCTTCATACACCTGCGCTCTCAGTGGTTTGGACTCCATCAGACTGTCTAGCGTGCTCTCGCAGGCCGACGAGTTTCATCGCCTGCTCGCAGAGTTTCCAGTGCTCACACAGCCCACCTTTTCTTCATCTACGGCCAAGCATGGAGTGGAGCACCACATCGCCACCAATGGCCCGCCTGTCTACGCCCGGGCACGACGACTAGACCCAGCCAAGCTGGCCATTGCCAGGGCTGAGTTTGACAGCATGGAACGCCTTGGCATCATCCGCCGCTCCAGCAGCCCGTGGGCTTCGCCTCTCCACATGGTTCCAAAGCCCGCCGGCGGGTGGCGCCCCTGCGGCGATTACCGCAGGCTTAACGACGCTACAACGCCAGATCGCTATCCAGTGCCTCATATCCAGGATTTTTCAGCACACCTGGCTGGCAAAGTTCTTTTTTCGAAGGTGGACCTCGTCCGTCAAATCACGATTTGCACACACGCAACCATAACCTGCCCCATTGATTCTATCAGTCGGTGAACTGGTTTTATAACCCTCCCCCTACGGGAACTAGCGACATCCTGCAACGTTGTGGAAATTTCACAACCATCACCCCCAAATGAAGGCATAGAACTGGACACAAAACGAGGGGCATGAACATTTAAACCACTCTGCTCTGCCTGTTGCGACTCTGACACTTCATCACTACTCATGTCCGACGTGTGCAAGCGACCACCAACCACCCCCACCAGCGCCTCAGACATGATAGATGACTCCGAGTCAGTTTCCACAGAGGAGTCCTCAACCTGACTCTCTTGGCTCACTGTCAAATCCACATCATTTACACTAGAGGAATAACTGTGTCCCTGATCTAATGGTCCGGACTCTGATTCGTCCCCACCCAGATCGACACTTGTGTCCCCTTGCTCCACATCTTCCCCCACAGGGAGAAAACTGATGTCCAAAATCAAATTGCGATGCACTACTCTGAAAACGCCTTCGTCATTTTCCAACAGGTACGTGTGAGTATGCAAATTCCTGTCCCTGACCGATTACACCCTGGGTCTCCACTTATCAGCCAATTTCCTCATTCCGAAAACTCCCTTATTGGCAATAAGCACCCTAGCGCCCACGGCAATACAAGTTCCCTTGACTTTCCTATTGTAGTCCCTGGCCTGTCTGTCCTGTTCTTTCACTGCATGTTCTTGTGCAATACCAGCCGCCTCATGAAGATGTGAAACTAGAGTACGCACATAGTTCTTGTAGTCTACAACTACTGGGTCATGCAGTACTCGTTTGAACATGACATCCACAGGGAGCCTTGGGACTCGGCCAAACATAAGCTGGAATGGGGCATACCCTGTCGTTTCGTGCACCGTGGCGTTATATGCAAACGTAAGTGTTTGTATCTGCTTCGGCCACTTGTCCTTCTCCCTCAAGGGAAGAGACCGCAGCATTGAGCCCAACGTGCGGTTGAAGCGTTCTGTCCCCCCGTTACCCATGGGATGGTAAGCAGTAGTACGAGACTTTGTGACCCCTGCAAGCCTAAGTAGCTCTGCGATAAGTTTGCTTTCAAAATTAGCCCCTTGGTCAGTATGTATACGCTCAGGAAACCCATACACACAGAAGACATGGTCCCACAGTTTCTTAGCCACTTGCTTGGCTGTCTGATTCATGCATGGGAATGCGTGCGCCAACTTAGTAAAATGATCCGTGACTACCAGAACATCTACTGATCGCTGTTTGTTGTCCTCCGCACTCCAGAAATCTAAACAGACTAGCCCCATAGGGGCAGAAGTCCTGATACTTTCAAGCGGGGCGCGAGCCGAAGGCTCAGGGGTCTTAGCTAGGATACACCTTGGGCAACACTTAACGTATTCTTTAACATCCTGCTCCATTTTGGGCCAAAAGAAACGTTGCCTGGCCAGGTGTAACGTTCTAGCCTGTCCCTGATGCCCTGCTGTGTTGTGCAAACCATGCAACGCCTTTTCTTTCAAACTCTCAGGTAGAACAACCTGTTGCCTTCTTTGCTTGGTAAACTGGTCCTTAATGACCCGGTACAGAACACCATCGTGCACTTTGAGCCTTTCCCACTGCTTCATTAGCGCTAGGTCCCTAGCACTAAACCTGGCTCTCTCTCGCCTCGATGAGCGCCTCCTGTGGATGACAAACGGCACAATCCTAGAGATCGTATCGTCATGCTCCTGGCAACGCTGGAGCTCATCGAGTGTGAATACTGGCAGTGAGTCCTGTCCTGGCAGTACTAGTCCTTGTACCGACTGTGCCAACTCCACCGCCCTTGACCCCACAGCCACATCCCATTGATCATGACACTCTAAGACCGCCCTAACGGCGCCGCTGTCCAAACTCCCAGGTGACCCATGCCGGCTAGACACTTCACTACACTCTGGTTCCCCCGCCTGCTGGCACAGGGCTTTCAACCGGAAAGTATCTTGGATGCCATCATAATCGACATTCTCTGACTCTGTCAGTAAATGGTGATACTGTTCTGTGATGAGCCTATGACTCACTGGCCTAGCGAAAGGGTCCCTGCTGAGCGTGTCCGCGACAACATTTTTCGTGCCCGCAATGTGTTTCAAGTCGAATGTGTACGGTGCTAGTTTGGACACCCACCGTTGCTCGCATGCGTCCAGTTTGGGTTTGGTCAAGATATAGGTGAGGGGGTTGTTGTCCGTCCATACTGTAAAATAGGTTCCCCTCAACCAGTGACTAAACTTGTCACACACGCTCCACTTGAGTGCCAAGAATTCGAGCCGATGGGCCGGGTAATTCTTTTGCGAACTACTGAGGGTTTTACTTGCGAACGCAATGGGGCGTGCTTTCTCCTCGCCTTCTGGTACCTGTGACAATACGGCTCCTAGGCCATCTAATGACGCGTCAATCGACAAAATAAGGGGTCGGGTGAAATTTGGGTGTGACAGAACAACACAGTTTAGCAAACTGTCCTTCAAATTCTCCACTGCCCTGTCGCACTCATCAGTCCAATCAGCTGGGACAAGCCGGCGAAATGACCCCACCTTCGAGTTCTTTTTCGTCCTCCTCCGCCTCTTTTGTCCACCCGTAAGTGCGAAAAGTGGTTTGGCTACGGCCGAGCAATTTGGGATGAAATGTTGGTAGTAAAATACCATGCCTAGAAATGACTTTATTCTCTTCACCGAGGGTGTGCAACCGTCATTCTCCATCAAATGTGCCTTGTTCATTTTTTGAATGGCCTCCACCTTTGCTGGGTCTACGGACACTCCATTTCCATCTACAATATGTCCTAGGAACTTGATGGAAGACCGCAGTAAATAGCACTTTTTGGGGCTCAACTTCAAATGGTACTGCCTTAGTCTTTGAAAAACCACTTCCAGTCTGTCTAATGCTTCCTTCTCTGTCGGGGCAAACACAAGCAGGTCATCGAGGTAACACAACAGACTGCTGAAGTTCAAATCCCCAAAGATGCTAAGCATCATGCGCATAAATGATGCAGGGCTGTTGCAAAGCTCCATGGGCATCCTGTTGTACTCATAGAGCCCCATTGGAGTCGTGAATGCTGTGTACTTTTTGTCACCCTCCTCAACGGGAATATTGTAAAACCCGGAGGTCAGGTCCATTGTGCTAAAGTAGGCATTGCCGCCCAGCGCAGCTAAACAGTCGGCTTGATGCGGGAGCGGATGTGCATCCTTAAGGGTGCGTGCGTTTAGCCACCTAAAATCTGTGCACAACCTCAACCCCAAACCAACACTAGGGGAGACGCATACTCACTAGTAGACTTTTGGATAATCTCCTGCTCCTCCATCTCCGAGAGTACCTGCCGCAGCTTTTGGTACTGGGCCGGTGGCACCCGACGGTACGGCAATCGGAACGGCCTGTCATCTGTCAGCCGTATTCGGTGGGTAAAATCCTTGGCCTGGCCACAATCCAAAGTGTGTTTTGAAAAGACATCATTGTATTGTTCGAGCAGTTTAACTAACTTCTCCCTGCCTTCTGGACTTGCGTCACATCCGTCTATATCAACACCAGTGAGTCCGGCCTGCGGCAGACGCTCCTTGAGTTCCCCAACCTGGCTCTCAACGACTCCACCCTCGGAACTCCCTCTTTCAACCCTGCCGATGCCCTGGGTAACATCAAAATCTTCCACTGCTAAGCAGGGGGACACATCTGCTAATTTGCAGTTCCTTCTCAGCACTATGGGTTTTTCAGCTAAGTTGGTAACCTTCATAGCCACCCATCCATCCCCCCACATGGGCGCGAAAACGTGGGCAACCAGAATGTTACGAGGCATAGACTTGGACGTGGTCGGCTCCACAACAACTGGGCTACCCGGCGACATCGGAACATTTTTGGGTAACCTCCCCCAAACCAAATGCTCGGTCCTAGCCAATAACGTGACTGCCTGTCCCAACTTTAAGGTCCCTATTTTCTCCGGAGCATTCCCACCCCTCCAACGACAAGAGCTAGTCAGTAGGTCGAGGAACTGCTCACACTGCTTGGGTACACTGCCTTGGGACACCATGCGCCAGTAGTCATCGGTCGACTTCAGCTGGTGGGTAAGGTACCGGATAACATTCGATCCGATTATCAACTCGTAACGCTGGCCTGGTACTACAAGAATGGGCACTATGCATTTTACACCATAGAGTTCCATCTCTACCTCATACATGCGCTTCGCCGTAGTCTTTACTCACCCACAGCCTACCAGCACTACCTCCTCTTTCATTGCAGTCTCCGCGGGCAGCAACTTGTTGACCAACATCTGCTGTTCCACTTGCTCACTGAGAGTACACGTCATGGAACCTGAGTCTAGCATACCCTTGACCCGCCGGAGCCCCGGCGCATGCCTCCAGGTAGTGCTGTCTAATATCATTGATGGGGTTCTTGCTGACACCACCCGCACCTGTACCCCCGAGGCACGGGCCTACTAGTTTAACTCAGCCGAGTCATGTTGAGGCAAGGTATTCTGACCGGCGAGGGGGACGGTTTGGGCAGTTTCGAATCAGGTGGTTTGGCTGAAAACACGACAAGCACAAGCGTTCTTTCCTGCAGTGCTCAGTAGTGGTATGCTCAGCGGACTTGCAGACTTTACATAACTGAGCCTGCATCTGATATGGGGCACCAGGTCCATGTGTCTGTGTGTTTATGGGCCTGTTGGTTTCTTGTTTTTTTTGAGAAAGAACTCGGTCTAAAATGTTGACCAGCATTTCCATACAGCCCTCATCACATCTCGACTTTTCCATCACCCCACTTTCCTTTTCCATGTTGCCGTTCCTGTCCTGCTGAGCATCCGAGCCATTGAACGCTGGTGCTTGGGTGTGAATCCCCACATGCCTAGTGTGTGTGGTCCCCATCTCAATGTGATGGCGGTCGAGGTGCTCTTGTATTTCACCGGCTGTCCATTGCTGGGGCGCTTTGAATTTATACACGGCGGAGAGCGCAGGGTCTGGGCAGTATTTAACAAACATCATTGGTAACTCCTGACATGGGTCGTGAGTACGTCGGCCCGATCGCTCAAGAGCCTCCGCGGCAGCATCAGCTGCTTTGTTCAACCTCAACCAGTAAGCCATTGGAGTTTCGCTGGCAACCGGAATTGTGTTGTAAAAATCGGCCATAGGCATAGCGAATGATGAGTACCCACCGAAATGTCGCTTAAGCACATCAAAAATTAACTTTGGGTCGCTTTGTGTTTTTAAACCCACGCTGCTCCGCAGGGTTATTTTTACAACATCTCTAGCTTTACCCATCAACCTGCACATTACTTCAGTGTGCTGCTCGGACAGGGGCACTGCTCGTCTCTGGAGATATACCTCCATCATCTCCTGCCAATCATCAACTGTGAATTTATCTGACCCATCTCCCCGGAACACGGATGGTTCTTTCACATCCGCCTGCATGACCAACCGAGCACCAGTCAGGTTAACATAGGTGGGCTCACCGGCTGTTTGGTCCGCCCCATATTGTACCCGGGCGCCACTAGCTCCTCCCACCCCCGCACCGCTCAACTGGTCTCTGATTTCCTGGCCTACTTGCTGCGCAATATTTGAAATTAACACACCCATGGCCGGGTCCCCTGCGTTGGGAACACATGACAATGTTGGTGGATTGCTGGTTGGCAACTGGCCTTTAGCACGCGTTGAACAAAAAGCTGGTGTCCCAACATCATATGTAGACACGCCCCTACGACCCTGAGGAGCCCCACCACTCTCATCGAGCTCTCTGTCCCAGCCGAGATCACTTGAGCTACCGTTACCGTCCATGTCAATTGAAACACTCATTTGGATATATTCCACCAAGATCGATGATAATAATAAAATAAATAAACCATGTGAAAAACTGAATTTCTATAAATAGATTATTCTTAAATCAGTATTTGAAATTGTCCACGCATCACAACAATGTTTCCTGAATGTTACCACACCTGGAGATCAAACAAAATTATATATAGTATCCCTTTAAGAGTCCTACTTCTTATCTGCGTTGTGTTTTTTTTTTTTTTTCTTCTATTGTACAACCTCCTGTGACCGAATGGCGTCAGTCCACCACTCTTGCGATGATGATGCTGAAGAGCAGCGACGATCCTGGTCACGGCACCACTGTAACCGGCCTCATTCAAGCAGCCTCCATTATGTGACGACGGAGAAGTAGGACACAGGGTTGATCTCCACACGAGCACTTTTATTTTCTCAGTGACCCACAGTGACCCACCTGTGTCACACAGAAACAGTAGGGGCAGAACCGCCGTCAGATTCACTTGTGGAAACCAATTATCCGGTTGACATCAGACAACCGGACGCATTTATAATATAAACGTTTACAAAATCTCAATAAAAAACACAGAAAGAAACATACAAAGAAACCTCTAATGGGAAATGTACATACAGTAACCCACCTGTGTCACACAGAAACAGTAGGGGGCGCAACCGCCGTCAGATTCACTTGTGGAAACCTGAACACAACGTGGTCAGATGAGATATATCAACGGGCATCCCACACATCAGCCGACACTACCCCCCACCCTCGCAATGTACATTGTCATCCATCGTATAAAACACATTTCAATGACAGTATGGCGGCAATATATACAAGAAGAGCGAAAGATGATGCAGAGTCTGCAATGTCTGTTGAATCTAACCCCATGCGTAATAACGTGAAGCTGCCTAAACTTGTGACTTGAATATTCTGGAGACATCAGCCAGTGGCAGTACTTTTGGGGACAGTTTGACACGGCAGTGAACAGTAATCATAACTTAACAAAAACGGATAAATTCAGTTATCTGAGATCATATCTCACTGGCGCAGCTGCCAATGTAGTCCCAGGGTTACCATTAACTGATTCAAATTATGAAAACGCTACTCAGCTGCTGCAGAAAAGATTTGGCCGAAAGGATTTGGTAATTAATGCTCATATGACCAAATTGTTGAATCTTAATCCTGTAAAAAATGTCAGTGACATAAAATCGCTCAGATATTTGTATGATAATTGTGAAATCCAAATTCGTAGTCTGGCTTCAATGGGAGTCGTCTCTGACACGTATGGTAGCTTACTGTGCCCTTTTTGAATGAAGCTCATCAGTTCTTCCACTTTCCAGACATCATCCTCTTCAACTTGTTTGTTGAAGTCTAATGTTATCTCTTCGGGTATGAGCTTCAATGGGAGTCGTCTCTGACACGTATGGTAGCTTACTGTGCCCCCCAAGAGACTCTAAAGTTACACACGTTTGGCTCTAGTGTCCCACAAAATATCACCTGTAATAAAGTAAAATTAACACTGAGCAACATCAGAAATGGCCAAAGTGTACAGTTAGAAGTGTTGGAAATCCCAAGAGTTTGCTCTTCCATTATGAGAGTAGCGGGAGAGGAAGTGCGCAGAGAACTGGAGCGAAAAGGCCTGCAGCTGGCTGACACTTCAGTGAGCGGAATGGAGACGCAGGAGCTTGGAGTCCTCATCGGTGGCGATCACTACTGGAAAATTGTGACAGGAAAATTGGAGCGCCTCTCAGAGTCGCTGTTGGCGCTGGACAGCAAGTTTGGATGGTTAATACATGGAACCGTATCCATGCTAAATGTGACAACTGAAACAGAACCTACAGATGTCGGAACTCTGCACGTGAGTGTTGGACTGGATGAGAAAATAAATCACACACTGCGCTCCTTCTGGGAAATCGAATCCATCGGGATAATGAATGAAAAAGAATCACTGAAGAGTAATGAGGAGGCATTGCAGCTGTTTGAAAAAACTGTCCAGTTCAAAGAAGAAAGATACGAGGTGAGATTACCTTGGAAAAAAGAAGTGGACAGCCGGGAGCGCACGGCCAACATGTCTAAAAGCGGAAAAGAGCGCACAAGCAAGGAACCTAATCAGAAGACCAGTACAATTACTGTATCCCCTTGAACTTGATGTGTAATGAGAACCAGAAGAGTTTCATTGGCCGGGAGTCTGTTGCAGCTTTAAAGGTGCTAAAAACAAGCGCACCTTAGTGGTGACGTCATGTCACACACAGACAATCGTGAATTAATTGATTAGCGGGGGGTAAGGTTATTTAGGGACGTTGTAAATTGTTTGATTGTTGATTGTTCACGCCGAGCTACCCCTGCCGGACAGTCCGGCAGCTCCAGCGTTGTACTCCGGGAGCTGAACTGCGGCCGAAGCTTTCTGGCTGCTCCGGCGGGTGTACCCCGGGAGCTGAACTGCCCCCGAAGCTGGCAGGTCCGGCGGGGGTAGGTCTCGGCGGCAATCCGGCAGCTCCGGCGCAGGGAGCTCGGCAGCAAGTCCGGCAGCTCAGCTCCCGGAGTACAATCCCTTTCTCCTCCATGTCGCGGTTCATGGACTTCAGAGAGTCAAGGCCAAAGTTCCTTTCCCCCCAACTCTTCTCAACCATGGCCGAGATATCCCCCACTACGAGTCTTTACTTGTTGTGGAAGTGCCAGAGACGTCAGACGCAGTCTTCATGATTCATAATATCATCCAAGGCGCACATAGCTTTTGGCCGTGATATTAGATATAATATTATATAAATACCCATATATAATATTAGTATTATTATATTATATTATATGATATAGATATAGAGCTCCAGGAGTCCGCAAACGGCGAACATCCCTTCTCCTCCATGCTGTGGTTCAGTCTGACAGCTCATTGGTCAATGGGCAGCAGCTCATTTGCATTAAAGCTACAGACACCAGAAACAGCGCATTCTGAAGGGACTGAAACAGGGGGGAATAGCGGTAGGCAAGATTTATTTTCCTTAAAGCTATTTCCAGCAAACAGCTTCAAAAACATGTTTTCTAGAACTCAAATAATATGTTTACTTGTTGGGAAAACACCATAATATTTCTCCTTTAACATGTATGAAAAAATTATGTGAATATGATTTATGCCTTATTCACGTCAGAAAGATTTTCACCAGGAATGGTGTTGAAGACAACTACTTCCATGATCTTTTGTTATTATTTTGATTGAGATAAAAATTACATATCAGCTATAGGAGCTTTCCAAAATAGAGTATATGTTCTTAACTGTAAAGAAATTACATATAACTTTACAATCCATTTATCTAAGGTTATGTGCAATATCAATCGTAATATTCTTATTGTATAAATCACTATAAAGGCATATAATTTCACTATTGTTATTCCCACTACCATAGCAGTATCGTTTTGGCAATATTAACAAACTATATCTGCTAAATTAGTCTCATCACCGTCATAGTTTGAGCTCCTTAGCCACTATTATCGAGTAAAACATAACTGAAAATATATAACCCTATTGAACCACATCAAAACATCTAACACTAGAAAATCTGCTCAGTATAGCACAGGTCTCCGCCAAGGATCAGCACGCTAGAACTTGCTTAAAGAGAGCTAATGGACTTCCCTGAACTGAGGCCGTAGACGCCGCACTCGTAGAGAGCAATAGGTCTGGAACCTCTCCGTTCATTTTTGATCTCCAAAGGGCGTCAACTTTTATTTCTATGGGAGAAGGGCAGGATCTTATTTGCAGAGCTAATGAAGCATGAGCTTGCGAGATATGTCTGGTTCACGGCTACCCCACAAGGCTCCTGTTAGAGAATTTCAAGAAAACACCAAGCGTATGGCGAAATTGTAAATATATGTTATAGAAAAATAAAATAAATTTGAAGTGATACACTAGTAAAGACAGCACCAACAAATGTTCAGTGAGGCTCCTTCGTTGAATTGTGGAATGAACACAAATTCAAACACGTGCAATTCTAAATACCATACTTATATCCACCCCCCTGTTTTAACCGGTTCCTCTTCGTTCCATTCCCAACAAGGTATCAGTGATTGATGGCTCCAGTCCATTTGCCAGTGCATACAATCTGGTCAATATAATCAAGGCCTATCAGGAACGTAATCGTGAGTGTCCACTCGCTGTATGAACAATGCATGATACACATATGTACACCACATAGGCCTTATTCAACTAGCAGCCATCTTGGTTCTAAACGCTCTGATGGATGGGGGAAATAACACATTCTGTTCCCCAAGCCAGTGAAGCGTTTCAAACCAAGATGGCCGCTAGGTGAGTAATTCCAATACCACATGCTTTCAGATCCAGTTAAACCTATATAATGCACAATAATAACCTTTATGCAATAATACGCTTGTTATATTGTTAGGGGTGTATTTATTGGCGTCCCTGTGTTTTTCTGTCTCCATATTTATCCCAGTGACCACGACCTTCTCATGCCCCAGCCCAGTATGGACCGTAGGAAGAGCAGCAGGCTCCCCTTTCCAGCTCAGCACTGAGATACGCTACCCCCTGGAAGTCATCAGATATCCTTTCACAAAGATAGATCATATATACACACACACAGCCACATACTGCTTCAGTGCATGAAATACACTTGTATGTTGCATAATTTGGCTTGTGTATTTGTCTAACCCAAGTAAATGCATAAAAACTGCCCTGGCTAGGTAGTTTGTAGCAGTTTGTATGCGTTTACTTGGGTTAGACAAAACAAACACTCGTTTGTAATATAATCTGTCAATGACTCACCTGAGGCGACATAGACTGCCAACATTAGCCTAGGGTCTTGGAGCGGCCTAAGTCTTTGACAGTTAAGTAGAGTACGGCTGAAGAGGAAGCAAAAACCAGCAGGACTAACTTTGATGAAAATGTTCCAGCAACTCTGTGTTTTCATATGTGTGGGTAGCCTAGCATAGTCCATTACAGTGGGGTTTTTTTGTTTGTGGACACTTGTACCCTTAACATTTTAACAAATTAGATATTTCTTACGTGGAAAATTCCATTTGAAGCAATCGAACCCTACCAGGAACTTTTCCTGAAATTATATGCCAAAGCACACAGAAGAATTTATGGGTTTGGTACAGGGAAATGATTGCTATTGCTCTTTTTAAATTCCAAGTTGAGTCACAAGTCATAACATTTATTTGTGGTGATTGGAACAACAAGATTGCACTATTAGGTTATTATGTTATATGTTGTTTGGTCAATATTTTAATAGCACATTTGGAGGATGGAGAAACGTAATTTCATTCCTCTATGTAACTTGTAGCACGGTAGGTCTTAGAATAAAATTCACTTTGACCTTGACTATGAAGATAGCACCCTATACTTATGCAGCCCTTTTTCCAATCAAGTTAATGATCGGAGTTATTCATCTTACAGAGGTAGATCATTGCCATACTTCCACCTCCAGGCCACCATCATCATGACCCGCTGTTTATTAATGTTTAACCCAGGCAGAATGGTCCTTAGCCACTCTTCCCTCTCCACCTACCGACCCGGGTTCTGGGAGACCATCAAGGGGGCCTGGATCCAGTACGTGAGCGTGCTGCTGGTCTTCCTCTGGGTCTTCACTCGCGTCCAGACCTTTGTGTTCCAGAACCAGGTCCTTCCCTCTCTGCCGGTCCCCATGGTGAAGCTTCATCCTATGTGAGCCAGAGTCGTTTCCATAGCTCCAGAGTCCAGGCCAAGGAGCGGGGTGCGGTGCGTCTGGTGATGTCATACCACTGGGGGAATATTGTTTTTATGAGCACATGTACGCAGGCAAACAAGCAGACAGCTATACATAATGAGTCACTTGGTTGACTGTGACATCTAGACCAAAACTGTATATGTTTGTTTTTCAACATGGATTTCAACGTAATAAATACAATTTCTTATATTTGTACATTGGGATTGTTCATTTTATGTGACAGTTACGAGCAATTATATAAACCAAATGTAATGCTGCATTAGACTTGCACAAAACCTTTCTATTGCAGCCTTTACTACATGAAAGGATATCTGAACTACAAAGTTTCTCAAGGACAAACACACCGATCCATGAGTCAATCCATCCAGTGATCTTTTTTCTAGAAATAAATGTATTCTGGTCCACTTCTTCACCAAGGTTTTCAAATTTAACAAGAAAGGCATGAAAGAGACATTTTTCACTCTATGCAGGTATTAGCATTTTCTCTTGAAAGTGATGGGTCGCAAATGGTAGAAAAATACATGTAGCAGTGTTTTCTACCCCACGCCACTGGTGGCTTGACTGGGCTTAACCTTTTGAACCAGGGGCCAGTTGAGAAAGTTGAATCCGGATCAGATTGTTCTTTTTTTTTAATCCCATGTTTGATGTCCAGGAACAGGTAATCCCTCCTCATTTTGTGCCGTTTTTTTAAAAAACAACAACGGATTGGATCCCCCTGATCTGGGCACTAACTTTTTATATCACCAAGTTTGGATAACCAATACTCTAAATGGGACTTCATAAAAAAATGTAGGCTACGAGCTTCTAACAGGTAGAATAGCCAACATGGGTTCACTGTAAGTGTTTTATTTAAAACAGAAAACAGCAGAATTCAAATTAATAAACGTCCCCTTTCATTTTCCATTTCTTTAAACAGTCAGACCCAGACTCATCTGACCAACAACACATATGAATGAGGGACCAACTGGACAAAATCTTTTATTTGATTTAATTTACTGAAAGCCTTAGTCTAAAGCAGGGGCGAGGCTAGCCCATTTTTAGGGGTTCTGAAGCACCCCTAAAAAGGGGCTCAGCACCCCTAAAACTTGGGAGTAAAAAATGTTTTTCTAAAAATTATATTTGTTCGTCTTTGAAAATGTTAAATAATGTCCAAAACATACTTACATACTTCTGGAAAGGGCTCCAAAAAAAGAAAAAAATCTTTTGAGTTAGTTGAACCAATGTTAAAATTATGAAGTTATTTTTCAATAGAAATATTTTTTGTTTTTGTGTGAAAAAAGGGTGGGTGGTGTGGCAGTGGGGCTCATTGAGTGCTCAGCACCTCTAAAGCTCTGACCCTAGAATCGCCCCTGGTCTAAAGTCTACTTTATCAAATGTATTAGTGAAACCAAACAAATCAAGGGCAACATATAAATAAATGTATATACACTCCGCATACAAATGCATTATTTAGGCAACTTTACAATTGTATATCACATTTTGCTCCGTAATCTACCCTGAATCCACCCTTCAGGATACAGGATCAGGATAAACCAGATATTTTGGGTGAAAGTGGTCCCAATCCTACCAAAATGTTGATCGAGATCAAAATATAAACTGGATTACGTGATGTTAATAACACTGACACACTTGAAGCCTATACAATATGTAAATAATTATAATACTGATTGTTAAATGAATTAATAACTTAAATACAAAATAAAAATAAGGAACGACCTTTCTGCTTTAAAAAAATGATGGATAAAAAAATTGCGTTAAGCGCTAAGCAAATATCCCAAGGATAATGTGACAACGAATAAAGTGAAAACGAGCTACTGGACGTTTTGTCCGATTTGTGGCGCATAAACTCTTTAAAGATGCTCGAGCCTGCTTGGTTCAAACTCTGGGAACAGTGAGCGGGCTAGTCACCGATGAGCTGAGAGCTTAAGCGTGCTCGTAATAGATAAGGATATCGGAGATGCAGGTCCGGACTATGCATGGTGTCCGTTGTCTGTGAGTGAGTGATTACTAAACACATAAACTCTCTACCACCCCCCAACCCCCTCTTTGGGGACTTTTGCATCGGGGAGAGAATTACTCAAAACTCCCCCCTATTGGCAGCCCTGGGGGTCCCGCCTGCAGAACGCCAACCCCTCTAAATGAAATGGACAGTCCTCGTCCCACACCACTCCCATAGCCCTGGCTCAATGGCCACGTCCCTACTCTACCGACTACATAAATGGAGCCTGCGGAGGCAGAGGTATCGGGGTTGAAGTAGTTGGAGATACCGTTCGTTGAGTCCACACCACAGGCATACACTTCTGACACGGTTAGTAGGCTACTTTACTGAAGTGGAAACTTTTTGGTTGTATCGACAAAGTCTCGGAATTGCAAGGAATTCTCCCCGTGTTTCTTTCTATATTTTAGGCTGTTAATCTACAATTTTGCACGGGGAGATGTTTTATTCATTCACATTCAAGCAATCGAAGTCCTGTCGACCGTCAGAGGTAAAATATCGGAATAGTCTCGGAATTGCAAGGAATTCTCCCCGTGTTTCTTTCTATATTTTAGGCTGTTAATCTACAACTTTGCACGGGGAGATGTTTTATTCATTCACATCCAAGCAATCGAAGTCCTGTCGACCGTCAGAGGTAAAATATCGGGATAGCGGTATAGGCGACCACTGTCTTACAAATGCAAACTTCTTGCGGACAAAAGCAAGTTTGGATCCCACATTGTCAACTTTCTCCCAAATAATTCAAGGCAGATATTCTTATCTTAATTGAAAGGGAAATACTTTGAATCGCATTTTGGCACTGTTTGCAGATGTCCAAGTTATAAGAGTAGGCGTACATATAAAGATATCGGTCTTGTGATGGTTTAATAATGTAACCAATGTATACCCCAATAATAGAGGACCTTTTTTTCTCTTGAGCAAGGATTTAGGGACAGACGTAAGGGGGAGAGAACTTAGAAAGAAAGAGAGGGGTTGCTGGGACATATTGTTCATGAGCGTTGCCTTAAGCCGAGCTTGTTAGGGCTTGCTCAATAAGCAGCCAGGCAGTGTACGTCATTATTATCGAGGAAACAGTTACTTTATTACAGCTATTTTTTGCAAACACACTTATATACACACTCATATATATATATATATATATATATATATATATATATATATATATATATATATATATATATATATATATATATATATATACGTACTTAGAGCGAGACTGATTGTGTTTGGCATACATGGATTGATGACCACAGCAGAGTCACTCTTCTAGTCAAGAGTGTTAGGCTCTTCTGGCATATTTACAGCAGGCTCATCATTAAAGCATGCTACAATTAGTGTATTTGCGCGAACCAAATATCCGAGGACATGAAATGGGGCAATGTCCAACGAGGGGATTTTACCATTGGGCTGTTTCTGTCCTGCCTACCAGCTGTCATCTTTAAATTTGAGTCCCTTTAGTGGAGCTTCACGAATTCCCCACCTAGCATCTGCTTTTTATCATCTGTTCTGGAAGGCATCTTTTCATTTGAACAATGTGCTCCTCCTACTCTCCTATTCTCTCTGTCTCCCTCTCTCTCTCTCTCTCTCTCTCTCTCTCTCTCTCTCTCTCTTGCTCTCTGTCCTCTTTCCTCCTCTTTTTCTAGCTTTGTCCTAAATATGGTTTGTCAAACTTCAACCTCAACTTGTTGCATTCCTTTATTGCTTGTCCAACTTATCCAACTCAACCTGTTGTATTCCATTCTGTCTCGCCCTTTATCCCACTCCAATATCATTTGTACAGCAGCAGCGGCTGCAAAGTGCCATTAGCCCGGAGAGAGAAGGGGGGAGTCCTACAGAACAATAACTGGACCACAGCAGAGAGGGAGGGATCTCCCACAGCTTCTCTGACACGGTTCCTCCCGAGCCACTGAAGGAGACAGGGACTGCCTGGGACCCCAGGCCGGCACCATGAGTCGCTGGAGGCTGGGCCCTGTGTCATTGGCTTTCCTGTTGCTCCTCCAAGGCACTGCGGTGGTGGTGCTGCTCAGCTGGTACTCCCAGGGCAGCCTCTGCCGGCGGCCCCCGCCGGCCCAGGGCAAGGTCCACGTGCTGCTGGTCTCGTCCTGGCGCTCCGGCTCCTCCTTCCTGGGACAAGTCTTCAGCCAGCATCCCTCCGTCTTCTACCTGATGGAGCCCGCCTGGCACGTCTGGACCCAGCTGTCGGACTACGGCAGCCGCAAGCTGAAGATGGCAGTGAGGGACCTGGTCCGCAGCGTGTTCCAGTGCGACCTGTCGGCGGTGGAGGCCTACCTGCCCGAGCAGCACAACGTGTCCTCGCTGTTCATGTGGAGCCAGAGCCGGGCGCTCTGCTCCCCGCCTGCGTGTGCGCTGGCCGCCCGCGACCGCCTCAGCGACCCGAACGAATGCAAGAAGCAGTGTGACGCCAGGGGCCTGCGGGGCGCCGAGGCGGCCTGCCGCAGCTACAGCCACGTGGTGCTGAAGGAGGTGCGCTTCTTCGAGCTGGAGTCCCTGTACCCGCTCCTGCGGGACCCCAGCCTGGACCTGCGGATCGTCCACCTGGTGCGGGACCCGCGGGCCGTGATGTTCTCCAGGGAGAAGACGGCCGGAGCCTTCTACCGGGACAACGGCATCGTGCTGGACCACGCCAAAGTCCCCGACCAGCAGATGCAGCTGGAGGTCATACAAGAGGTGTGTCGCAGCCACGTGCGCATCCACGAGCAGGCCACCCAGAGGCCCCCGGACTTCCTGAGGGGCCGCTACAAGATGGTGCGTTATGAGGACATAGCGCGGAACACCCTGGACGAGGTCAACGACCTGTACCAGTTTGTAGGGCTGGAGATGACCACGCGGGTCGGAGAATGGATCTACAAAGTCACCCATGGGAAAGACTACAGAGGGGGCATCTTCCAGATCGTCTCACAGAACGCCACATACCTCTCCCAGGCGTGGCGCGCCACGCTGGAACACAGCAAGGTCGTACGCATCCAGGAGTTGTGCAAAGGTGCCATGTCGTTGCTAGGGTACAGGATAGTTAATAGTGTTCAAGAGCAGAAAGGCGTCAGTGTGGACACTGTCATCCCGAAGGAAGGGTACGAGTTTAGCTGGCTCCCTGCCAAAACAGAGACCGACAAAGGTAACTGAAAAGATTAGCCGCTTGGAGACCCACTGGTCTGTAGAGAGTACACACCTTTTAGGTCCCGACTATTGGAAAATGCTTTGGTAAACACGACTTGAATGACGAGATACACAAGGGTTGATGCAATGTTTTGGGTGGAATTAACTGTGACCTGTCAAAGAGTGGGGCCAGTTCATATAGGTGCGCTATGCTAGTATTCCTTAGTGCTTATGTTGAGCAATAACTATATCAACGTTGTTGGCTCATGCTAAAACATTCCAGAGGTTTGCACAACACAGACATCTGAATTAAAAAAATGCTCCTAATTTGAATATGTACATATTATGTAGAATCGACTTAATACGTTTTTAATCAAAGCTCTCTCGCTTAATATGTTTTACAAGACCTTGAACAGAGATTATAATATATATTTATTTGAAAGAAAATGTAAGAGAAAACCTATAAAATAGAGTAACAGACAGATACAAATGATGGCGACCACATTGTTTGCCAACCGTCAGAAACAACATCCTAGTAATAGAATACACTGTGTGAATGTATTTAGCATATTGTTTATTACAATCTATCATTTGAATAATGACTTCATTGTTCATAATGCTTTTGCTAGATGGAAAGGGGGATCACACATGCTTCCAAAGGTCATCTCACGTGATATGCATTGGGCCAAACCAAATAAGTTGGGCTCCGTTGGGGTTTTATTTAGCCATTTGTATTTGTCAAATAAATTCAAGCTCTGGGAGGTTTCATGTATTGCTGAATATGTTTATCCATCATTCAGTCTTTGGTCTTAGACATTTTGGACAATAGTTAAGTTTCTTTGAATATGAATCGCATGGTTACTTTCAAATTGAACAGGGAAATTTTAACTTCAATATTACCTTGGAATTCAACACACAATGTTGCCAAAGTTGCCAATTCTTCTCTGTGAGGTCTAACTTTGTGGCCTTGATATTAAAATAAATATTTTTTCTGTGGATAACGTTGCATGTCAAACTTCTGTGACAGGATGGATTGGTTGATATACTAGATATGAAATACAACACTAGTATCCTAACACTAGTATCCTAGTGTTGACAAGGATACTAGTGGATACAAGGATATTAGTGTATCCTTGTCAACAAGGAAACACTAGTATCCAACAAGGATACTAGTGTTACACAAGTATCCTTGTTGGATACTAGCTGGGTACACACTATTGTGTGTTCACAGCAACAGATGATAATGTGGCTGGGTACTTTCTACACCTCAATTACATCTCAACTTTCTACATCTATACTGCAATGTTTCCTTATTTCCCATTTCTCATTCTTATGGATCATAATTAGTTCACGTGTGTGCCTACTAAAATTTGGGTCAATGGACACTGATAGTGCCACATTGGCTATATTTCCAACTTCCCATTTAGGTTTTATATAGAAATTAATTATTGAGGCTATTTATGCTTTACTGTACTTGACTTATGGTTGAATATAACAATAAATAATAACTTTTTGCTGCATAATTCTTATTTCCTTTTAATGCACCCAGTAGGATAGGCAGATAAGACAGGCCATGAATATTGATATCCGGTTAATTATCAGTGGCCAAGAGAACTTCACCCCAGCTTCACTAAATGAACTAGATCCGATTTTTATGATTGTCGATCATTTATTTTAAAATAGGCAAATAAGTACCAAATGCAAGTACAAATTAGCCTAACTAACCAGTGTGAAACTCTAGCTTGATTATCATCGCCATATATTTTTTCCCCTTCAGATTCCTTTAAATTGCGATGACAGCCATAAGAAACTTTACCAATGTTTGGAAGAGACTCAGGGGCTGGATCCCTGCAAGAAGAGGTTTTTCCTACCCTCTTTGGTGGCACTGAAGATGATATCTTAGCTACAGGCCCCATCTACTGGTTCCCTAAACACTTTTCTATGTCTTTGGTTTGTTAGGATTTAGGGACACCCAATTACTAGCCAATCTGCAAAAATATATTTAATTTTATAGTCTGAACAAAATAAAAAAATTAAACACATATCAAATCAATGTAATAGCAAATAAAATCAATAAGTAAACAGGGTTCCTTGCAAAACCAACAATATTTGTTGAAATATCCATTGCCATACTTGTTGAGTTGGTCTCTTTTTTCCTTCAAACTTTTATTTTTGTGGCACTATAATACCTTCCTTGTGTACACAGAATGACTCAAGTCATTTAAAAACGGTGTGTGTGTGTGTGTGTGTGTGTGTGTGTGTGTGTGTGTGTGTGTGTGTGTGTGTGTGCGTGTGTTTCTTGTGTGTGTGTGTGCGCTGGCGTGCGCATTATCATTCAGAACAGAAAGCACTGAGATTATTGAGGAGACCTGATGGCTGGCTTCAGAACTTTTATTTCTTCTATATCCGTCGGAGGGTGACCGGCTCCCTTTTCCAGCTCAGCGCTGAGAATCGCTACCCTCTGGAAGTCATCAGATATCCTTTCATGACGATAAATCACACGCACACACGCACACACACACACACACACACACACACACACACACACACACACACGCACACGCACACACACACACACACACACACACACACACACACACACACTCTACTCAATTCCTGATGTTGTACTGAGGGCAGACTGGACAGTGATGGTGACCTCTTGAGGTACAAAGTAGTATTAGGACGGTTTTAACTGGGCTAGCTGCTCATTTAAGAAAAATATCTCCGCAAGACAAGGGGGTAAACTTTGAATTATGGTAGGGTGGACCACGAAATACCGGTGAAAATCAACAACAGAATAGAATTGTTTATTTATTTGGAGAATCTAGTAAAAACGACCAGTAGTACAAAATGTGAAATTACAAACTGCACCTAGAGTGGAATTCTGAACATTCCACAATGTATGTGTATGGGAAGCATGTCTCACAAAGATCTGGTAAGGTTAGAATATAGATCACATTGTTTACATGTTTACATGCGAGAGACAGGAGAATAGGCTGAACATTTTGATGTAACATGTCTATAGTATAAAAACAGTAGGAGGAGCAGCAGTTTACAAATTGTGAGCAGTTGGGGGGGAGCGGTGTTCCTCCTCTCTGTCTCTCCTCTGTTCCTCCTCTCTGTCTCTTCTCTCTGTTCCTCCTCTCTGTCTCTCCTCTGTTCCTCCTCTCTGTCTCTCCTCTGTTCCTCCTCTCTGTCTCTTCTCTCTGTTCCTCCTCTCTGTCTCCTCTGTTCCTCCTCTGTCTCTCCTCTGTTCCTCCTCTCTGTCTCTCCTCTGTTCCTCCTCTCTGTCTCTCCTCTGTTCCTCCTCTCTGTCTCCATTATGCACTGTAAGAATGCCAGAAATGAAACCATCAAACTGAGTAACCTGAGTTCTGTCAGTGAGGAAGTTGACAAACCATCCCACAGTATGATCAGAAAAAACAATGTTAATAAGTTGCTGTATTAGAATATGATGGTCCACAGTATCAAACGCTTTAGATAGATCAATAAAGAGCGATACACAATGCTCTTTTTTATCCAGTGCTCCTATGACGTCATTTAAAACTTTCATGGCAGCAGTAGTGGTCCTATGATTTTTTCGGAACCCTGGATGATGTACATTTAACATTTGATCAGTATGGACATAATCTTTAACCTGCTCACTGACCAGGGATTCCAGCACTTTTGATAACACTGAGAGGTTTGAGAGTGATCTGTTATTATTTTAAATTGTTGGCTCCCCTCCTTTTAGTAGGGGTCGAACATAAGCAGCCTTCCAGATCTTAGGTATTTTGTTTGAAGCCAATGAGAGATTAAAAAGATGTGTCAATGGTTCAGCTAATTAGTCTGCTGCTAATTTAAAAACCTTGGTTCCAAGAGATCCGGACCAGACAGTTTTCTAGGGTTCAATTGTCTTAAGGCTTTGTGAACCTCAGCACCTGTAAAAGGTGTAAGATTAAAAGGGTTCATCATTAGCATTTTTACTCAAATTGACAGATTTCACAGCAAAATGTGGGGCAGAATTGAATTGTCCAATATGTACAATAAAAAAGTACTCAAAGTACATAGAGTTAATGTACCTATCTTCTAATGATAGTTCCTCCTCATCTACCTTTCCTGTTTGAGTCTCTCTAATGCTGTTGTGTTTTGTGATTTGCTGTAGTGTTTTGTGATTTTCTGTTGTGTTTTCTGATTTGCTCCAAGGTTTTTTACTTCATGGCCACTTTGCGATTTGCTAATATGTTTTCTGATTTGCTGTTGTGTTTTGCACTGTACAACATTTATTTTAATGAAATTAAAACACCATCCTATAACCTTTAACACGATTATATTATGGATTTATTTCAAGGAAACTTTAAGGCAAACCTATAAATTAGGGCAATAGACTTACAAATGAAATCTTTGTGGTCAGAAATGATAAAAGTATTTGAATTGAAATATATTTGTTGTGTTATAAGTGTTATAAGCAGTTTCAGGAAAACCAATGTTTATTATGTTACCTCAAAAGCTCGTTGAGAGACGATTTATCTTTGATTACCAAGAAATTGCTGTGGAACTGCTACATGAGTCATGTTATCTCTATTAGTTTACTAATAGAAATAATATAAGTTTAGTTTACTAATAGAACTATTAAATAAATAAGTACAGATCAGATTATATCATTACACTTAATAGGTACAATGAGGCAATGCAGTTTTTATTTCCTAATCAGCATTTGTAACGTTTTCATTTCCTGGTCTGTTGATTTTCTTTATTCTCTGATATATACTGATAATCTTAAAGGAGGTTTAACAATGTGCTGTATTCAGGGTCGTCCCTATGTTCCCCAGGTCCTATGTTCCCCGGGTGCAAAGGGTTAGGGTCAGGTTGAGGGTTATGGTTTGGGTTAGGGTTAGGGTTAGGGTGAGGGTTAAACCTAAACCTAACCCTAACCATACCCAATCAAGGAGGAGAGACATTCTAACCGATCACAGGCGAATCAGAGGCGAAAAACGCAGTACTTGTCCCTGCCATCTTACGAAAAAAAGATTTGCTCACAGGGTCCTATGTTCCCCGGTCACATACAAAGCGGGGAACATAGGACCCAGGGAACATAGATACGCTCCCCTGTATTCTTCTCCAAAGCATGTTCTGAGACGTCCGTTCTTGAGCAGACTCTTGGGTGAGTGTAAGCGTGCTGGTTTTCCTCAAGATATCGTCCAAGCACTTCGTCTCCTCTATAATTGAAAGGTGGTAGTTTGCACTTGCCAGGAAGTCTGACACTGAGGCCATGACAATCGACTTCCTTGTTGTGTAGATTCCTTTAACCTTCTAGCAGCCTTGGTTGCAGACTTGCAGACATATCCACTTCACCCATAGTGTATTGCAAATTAACCTGGTCTCTACCGCCATGGCTGACTTCAGCCATGGCCAATCCTAAACTCCTAAACTTTCCGCGATGGTCACTCCCTCACCTTTGTTTCCTTTGTTGTTTCTACCCCCAATGTGTAAGTTCCCTATAATGTGAAGATGTCCCACACACACACTTCTTGTTGCACTCACAGAGTTGGCGTGACCTTAGAAAACGTGCCCAATAGATTGTGAAACTAGGTGTCTGTGTCTAACATTACCATCGCCACGTCATGGCCACAGGCTGATAACTAATGTTGGGTGGGCATTTGGATGTTATCAGCCTGTGGCCATGACTTTGCGATTTTACTACCAGTGCTCTAGGCATTAGTGGTACCACCAAGTACCCATTCAAGAGGTCAAATTTACCAGCGTACTTGGCTGAACCACCCCTGATCTATACAACTCATACGTGGCAAAGGAAACACATCGAACTTCGTAACGCTATTAAGTTACGGGAGTCAGTACAAGATCTGTACGTTTTGTCAGGTTTACTTTAACATTTACGTTGACGTAATGTTGTTGTCCATTAAGTATTATACTTCTACCAACTGTGGTCTTCTATTAGGTGGAACAATATAAATATATGTATTAGTATTTAGTAGCAGTCCTTTCAACAAGTGTCTTTCCTCTTTTTTTCGCTGTCTTAGCGGTGTTAGTTGTTGGTACCCTGGGAATGGGAAATTTAGGGGCTGTTGATGAAGACATTGCTATTCATTTGTTGTCTGCTGAGTAGTGCAAAACTGTCAGACTGCTAGGCTCGTGAACGCTCACGCAGGGACGCGCCAACGTCGTTGCCAAGGTGAACGGACAGTCCCACAGCCAATAAGAACGGAGAATCAGAGCCTCGCTCTGATTGGTCAAAGTGTACATGAGCGGTGGCAATTTTTGGGGGCGACACACAGAGGCAGGGGAGAGCAAAGTGATGAGCAGATATTCTCAGAGCACTTCACCTACATATAGCTGACTGGCTATTATGACAGTTTTGCCAAATATTACAGTAAAAAAAATACCCACCCTAGCTTTAAGTGCAATATTTATTCATAATGTCAAAATATGATATATAATATAATAATATATTTCAGCTTTCTTTAGACCATTTCCGTTCAGGATTTTTTGAATTTATTTTTTCAGACTGGGGGGGCCAGCGGGGTAGCCAACCTCTGACCAAGGGGGGCCGTGGCCCCATGTGGCTACGCCCCTGGATGAGACCAACCGATTCTGACCGTTTCTTGCAAAGCGCCATCACCAGTTTTACCTTTCTTCCACACTGCAGACTCCGTTGAGACGACAGCACTTGTTCAAAGAGACACTTCCGGCTTCTCCCCATCACTGCTCCAGCGTGAAGTTCGTTCTCACCTTGGACCCAAGACGTTTCCATCATCTTACACAGTGGCGTAAATATCGACGGTGCAACCGGTGCACTGCACCGGAGCCCAGACGGCGTCAGGGGCCCATGGAGGAAGAAAAAAGAAGGACCTAGGCGATTGCCTAGGGCGCTAATGTGTCGTCTTAATTAATTAATTAAATTATACGAAACCCTCACTGTAGTAAGCAGGCCAACGCGACAAGCCCTTAAAAACACTATGCAGTTGCGCTATTAATATCCTTATTGCAGACAACTCCGGAAAAGTGATTTTCTACAAAAAATATGTTTTCTTGTACATTTATATTTTAGACTGTTAATATCATTCTGACCCTGTTTCAAACTTGAAATGGCCACTGATGTAGGCCTATTTGTAGGCTACATTAATTAATAAGTGACCCAACACGTGTGAAGCCTGATAATCATCATTAATTAATATTTAATAATAATTAATTATTTTTAAATTTGTGATCAATAAGAACATTCAATATTTTTTTAAGTGGGCGGGGATTGCCGGGCTGTGGGCTGGAGCCCAGCAAGACGAGACCTTGGCTACCGGGAAATAAAGTAGGCGATATTGCCATCTACTGGTTGCGGTTAAGTATTTATATACATTTAAAAAATATATAGGTATAATTTATTAATATTATAGCTCTTCATAAAATAAAATATAAATAAATAGGCTAATAACAACACCAATATTTGTGTGTAATTAAGTTTTCAGTGAATTGACTCAACACGTGGTGCCATATGACAAATGCAGTAAGGGCGAGATAAAGATGGCTATCTTATTGGCCTATTTGTTGTTACCGGGTGGTACTGTGTGAGTGGTCGCAGGGCGGATGTGCTGCAGAGAAGGGAAGGGGTAAAATATTGGTACGTTGATTCCAAACCGGTAGCTCATTGAAAAAACATATCTTGTCACCGTGATCATAATGACGAATTGACTGAATCGCTTTTCAACAAGTTTGGCTCCCCCATCCCGCTCTGTATTGCGTATGTCTACCAGAAGGTGGATTGCGCCACCGTGGAAGGAGATTGAACTACCCCCCGCCTCCTTCCCAACTCATCTGACGCTGATTGGCACCGCTGCAGCAAACTCACCTTCTCTTCGTTGTGATAGCATAACCGGCGGGCAGCTGCGGTGCTTGCCACTCGACACCGCCTCGATAACTGACGAGCGCTAGTAGATACATCTGCATGGGCTGGGGTGATTGAGCCTATATGGCTGCAAAGTAACCTTACGCGTGAGGAATGGGTTAATGAGTGTCGCAGCCATGGCAAGATCAACAAACAGAGGCATCACGGATGGCGATCCGCGGGGGTCCGTGTCCACGGGAAGCGGAGAGGCGCGAGACCTCACCGACCTCCGGGAACTGTCTCTCGAGGAGGTGCTGAAGTCCTACGAGCAGCCGATCAACGAGGAGCAGGCCTGGGCTGTGTGCTACCAGTGCTGCGGAGGAGCGAGGGCGCCGCACCCGGCGACTGGTCCACTTTACCAAGTGAAAGACCCGTCCTCTATTCTCCTCCACAGAGACGGGACAGTGTCGCTCCAGCAGCAGCCCTGCAGCAGTGGTAGGGAGAGCTGTCTTTAATTTAGGCTACCTCTGTCGGCACTTTGAATGTTATTGAGGCCTGTATCCATTCCTCACTTAGTTCCAGTGTCTAAAACATACCGCCGCTCATCGTGTCATCAAGTTGATTGTAGAGTTGGATGTAAACAAACGGCCTAACATCCATTCACGTGATGTCCACTGTTTTCATTGTTATTCCCTGTTACTGTTTAGGATCGTACTAAGATTCATTATTCATAGAAGAGCATATCTTCTTCTTCATTTTTAGTCTGACTCACTGATATTGAATAGCCATTCCGCTGAAGCTATATCGAAATTCACATGCAGTTCTCCATGTTGTGCACAAAAATTGCAACAGGGTAAAATTTAAACAACTGGGTCGTTTTATTGACAATGTAATGGAAAATTTTGACCCAAAGTTTCAAATCTGGGAGGCTTTCTGCATCTGTCTACATGGATTTATGCAGCCAAAACTGACGACGGATTGCAGGAAAGCAGGACATAATTAGTTATTATTATACAAATACAACGGTCAGTATTACATTAAATGTTGCTTTACATGGCTAGTGAGAAAGTCAACTTGTGAATGCATCCGGATACAACAATTTTAAGATGTTAAGTATTGTCTTAAACAGAACGTTTTGTTGGAGCCTGCCTTCACCCTCAAGTTGCATGTCTCTAAATAGTATTTCCTGAATAGTTGGAGAACCATGAAGTTGCTTGAGGATGCACAGTGTTTCTGAAGCTCATGAATAGATGCATGACTAAGCAAATCACAGTGAAGCAAATGGATATCCAATAGTGCCATAAATGTACAGTAAAACCTGCATACTCTTCCGCGCCAGTATCACATCACAAGATACATGTGCTCATTCTGGCTATGAAAGTTTGCTCTAATTTGTACCAAATAACTTCATTCAATTGTACTTTGAACAAGTTTTTGTTAAGGAGTTAAGGAGATAAACTTTCTTTGGTATCTTTAGTTGATAACACTTAACTGCCATTGATAAGCTTTTGTGGGACATGGGGTTAAGTATGATGTAATTGTTATTGTGTGTGTGTGTGTGTGTGTGTGACTTTACCATTGTCAAGGTGGGACTATCTAGAATTTGGGCACTGTGAAGGTTATGCTGCAACACAGGAATATTTACCCTTATTTCCTTCTATTTATTCAGTTTTGGGCACCATTTTAGCTCCCTTGTGGACACAGAATGTGACTCAAGTGCCTAAAAAGTGATGTGTGCGTGAATTAGTATTCATAACAGATAGCTCTGATCATCTTGAGAAGACCTCATGGCTGGCTGCAGGCACACACCGTCTCCCTTTGTGTGTTCTTCACTGTCCAGTAACCGTGGCAACTATAACTGCTTTCATTTGGATACAGTACCAGTGAGGCAATTTCGGCTGACCTGCGGACAGTTCTAGGAATGAATGATGCTCTTGGTGTCTGTCATTTTGCTCCTGCTCTGGGGGGTGGGGGTGGTGTGTGTGTGTGTGTGTGTGTGTGTGTGTGTGTGTGTGTGTGTGTGTGTGTGTGTGTGTGTGTGTGTGTGTGTGTGTGTGTGTGTCAGTTGGCGGCTTTGTTGTATAGGAGACCTGCCTCTCATGTACAACAAAGGCCTGTGTGTGCGTTCTGCAGTTAGCACTGCTCTCATCACTCTTTGGACCTGGTCGGATGCTTCTACAGACACATCTCTGTGCCCCGCTTTGGTCTTCCATTCTTATGGGCCGTTTCCTTTTCTTTTTCCCGTTATCCTTTTGTCTTGTGAAAACTATTTATATTCTGGCAACACACGTATTTGTATGTGAACAAATAATTAAATATAAATTAGAAATTCCCAGAATGTCATTTTCTAGGTTCCAGCTTTTCACGACAACTAACCCTTCCCCAATTGGCCCTCCATGCTCTGCATGTTCCTTTGAATCCCAACAGAAAAAACACTTATGTTTCACTTTTTTTTCCTTTTTTTATGCTCAGATTTCATTCCCTTTCTCTCTAACCCCTCCACCTCCTCTATGTTGTTGTTTCTTCCAGCCAGGCTCTGTCCGGCCGTGTTCGTCTCTTGTTTCCCTGCAGCGAGAGCTGCTGAATGAGGAGTTTCAGGTCCCAGGGGTGTGGGTCCCGACATCTGATCTCAGAGAGAGTTTTAACTTTCTGTATTTAACACACACACACACACACACACACACACACACACACACACACACACACACACACACACACACACACACACACACACACACACACACACACACACAGCGCTGGGTTTAAGGGTGGTGGTAACACTGGCTGCATCCTGGTCCTGACGTGGTCATTAAACAGTGCCAGATGGCTCATGAAACACCAGGCTTTCTTATCCTCAGTTCTGACCCACTCATCATGATGACTCAGTGTCGGGTCCTTTCATGTGATCAATGGTTTTAGGTGAATCCCTCACTGACTGTCTCCTCTGCTGTGTGTGTGCAGATGACACGGCCAGACCTTCTCCTCCAGTGGTTGCCGAGCGACAGGTGAGTTTAGGGACAATCCAAGGTCATCATCACACTCATTTATATTCGGGGTGTAGAAACTATCACTGCCACTCAGAAGAGATTAAATGGTTTAAAGTGTAATGGGGGGGGAGTGGAAGTATAAAGAAATCTTAAAAATCTGTTTGATTTGACTGTCCCAGTCAAATCAAACATTTCATTGGGACAGTCCTTAAGATTTACATTGTCCTTTCTTTTGATGACTGTTTTGTAGCAATAGGTGTAGCAAAGTATATACTAATATACTTTGTAGCAAATATAACATGGAATACGTTTTATGATATAAAGCCTCTAATAGCTAATCCTTTTGACATTTAAACATTTAATAAAAGTGTGTTTTATAAATTGTAAACAGAATTCACGATGCATCTTATGAAACCACCTGTGACTCCTTCATTATTTTGCAACAGGCACTATAATTCATTATTATCTTGGTGGACACAACTCCTATCTTTATAGCTCTCTAGTGTCTTCCTCAGCGTTTATGGCCAATCAGATGTGCTTGTCAAACACACCGCATCCCGTCTTCAAACTTTAAAGGGATAATAACCATGCCTAAATCGGAACCAAAACTTGCCTTATCAAACCCCCCCTCTCTCTCCCTCACGGCATCCCCACCAGCTGGTGCGGTCCATGGGCGTGGCCATCTACCAGGCTCTGGACTGGGGCCTGGATGACAGCGAGGAGCAGGAGCTCAGCCCGCAGCTGGAGAGTCTCCTGGAGCGCATGGCGTGCGACGACGGGGAGGCTGACTCCCTCGCTGACGGCGGCGGCGGCGGAGGCGGTGCGGACCGCGACGGCTGCGTCAACGCCACCGCCGACGAGGGCTACAGCGGGCAGGAGGACGAGGAGCAAGAGGAGGAGGAGGAGGAGGAGGAGGAGGGCGTTGAGGAGGGGGTCCTGAGGAGAAGGAGGCCGGTGTACACGTTGACGAAGGTGAAGGCGCTATGCGCGTCTCGGCTGGCCAACCCCGCTCTGGCTGCCGAGCACTACCCGGCGGTCTGCAGGGCCCTGTTTGTGGAGACGCTGGAGCTGCAGACGTTCCTCACCAAGATACAAGACGCCAAGGAGGTGGGCTGTAGCCTCTGCTGCCAGTGTTGTCTGTGTCTCCAAAGGTTACGGGGCCGCAGCCACTCGGCCGTCTGCTATCCCGTAAAGTCTGGTTAGCATAGCAACGCTTTTATGAGAAAGCCCCGGGCCTAATGAATAACAGTTTTCTGTGGTATTGAAGGGCTTTGAGGGCAGCTGTTGCTGATGCTGCAGAGCTCAGGGGGGAAAAGGGGAAATTACATTTTGGTTTGTGTTCCCTTCTGCAGATGCTGAAGAAAATCCGAAAAGATGAAATTCCAGAAGACTCGTCCACCGCTGAACTCGGTGCTTTGAAGCACACAGACTGGGTGTGTGTGTGTGTGTGTGTTCGTGTGTGTGTGCGTGTGTGCACATATATTTTCTGTCGTGTTCGGCCAATCACCTCGTTAGAGGTATGTTGTTCACCCTTAGCCATCCTGCCAATGTGAAATAAATTGGGTCTTGGTGCAAGAATGCAGGCAGTTCGATGTTGGAGCTGAAGAGAAACACTTTCAGTTATCTTTTAACAAAAGCTCAGTTGTTCCTATCATATATTGTTGTATTCTTTTAGGTTTGGACCCTTTTTCCATATAATAGTCTTTCCATCTATTTGATAGGCTTGGTGGCCAGGCATGCCTGGTATCCAACACCTTTCAAAACTCATGTCGATACAGTGTGCCCAGGTCACCTTTTAAACCTGTAAGGTAAAGTTAGTGTACTGCTTTGTATTTATCAGGCTTTCCTTTAATGGTCCCATTTGGTGTGTGTGTGTGTGTGTGTGTGTGTGTGTGTGTGTGTGTGTGTGTGTGCGCGCAGGCCCGCCTGTGGGTGCAGCTGATGAAGGACCTGAGGCAGGGTGTGAAGCTGAAGAAGGTGGGGGAGCAGCCCTTCAACCCCCTCCCCACCGAGTTCAGCCTCACCCCCTTCGAGATGCTCATGCAGGACATACGGTCGAGGAAGATCCAGCTACGCAAAGTCATGGTGAGGGAGGCCAGCGCCAATCACTGAACAACAATTGAACCGGCCCACCTCGTTAGGGGCCCTTTGGAGCTCACTGCAGCTCCAGGCAAAAACAACCAACCATCAGCCGAAACACGACTTTGTGTCGGTTGTTCAGGTTAATGGTAAAACAATAAAGAAATCTGCAAATTAAAGGAATGTCAAATGATTGAATACTGTATGCAGCAACATCTAGTGTGCTTTGCCTGACAACCAACAATAATGTGCTTTTAATATACTGTGTGGCAAGGGCTTTCAGGCCTTTGCTGCAAATTTTGCATGCACTGTCTCAAAGCACAGAGCATTTATGGTGTGTCCAAACTGCATTCATCATCCCGTCCTAAACCCATTCCCAGGTGGATGGAGATATCCCCACCAGAGTGAAGAGGAATGCGCACGAAATGATCCTGGACTTTATCAGGTCCAGACCTCCCCTCAAACCGGTAAGTCCACATACAAGGCGCACGGAGTACGGCCCGTTCATTTCTTAAAGGGGATTTATCTTCATCTAACTCTGTGTCAAATGAGCATAAGAGCGTCGATGCTAATGTGACACGTAATGACCTCAAATCATTCAAGATTTATTTTATTTTGAGAATACTATTTAAGTTGTACAGTCAAGGTGCATGGTTCCCTCTCCTTTCGTGCTAATATTGTTAGCGGTCATCTTTTAGTTTAGGTTCTGTTTGATTTATTGAAGCGAAATCTCTGTCTTTACTGCCTGGTTCCCCCCCCTCCTCTGGTCCTGCTGTCTTTGTTGATGTCTGTATCTGCTGGTGGTGGCACCACCTCTGGGTGGGGCCCTTCAGGTGTCAGAGCGCAGCCTCCCCCCTGCCCCCCAGGAGCCTGAGTCGCTCCACCAGCGGCTCCTGGCAGGGATCAAGCAGGAGAGGAAGCTCCGGCCCGTGGCCTCCCCGCCCTCCAGATGTAAGGACACACACACACACACACACACACACTGACTGACTGACGGAAAATGAATGAAACGTTGAAGTGGAAACCCTCGCAAAGCATATGTAATGCTCTAATATGTAATGGTCTAACTAAAGGGATGGCAAGGTTTTTGTCATTTATTTTTAGTGTGTGTGTGTGTGTCTGTGTGTGTGTGTGTGTGTGTATGTGTGTGTGTGTGTGTGTGTGTGTAAATAACCCACTCCTATTCCTAATCTCATCAGGATCTATAGTTTATGGGTGCAGTTTATACAAAGGTTTTACTGTCCATGAATGACCTGCCGCTAAAGTGCATTAGTCATGTTTTTGTTTTAGTGTGCCTGGAAAGCTGGTGTTGTATTTCATACAATTGATTAGTTATTTACAGACCAAGGGCAATACTGTGTGTGTGTGTGTGTGTGTGTGTGTGTGTGTGTGTGTGTGTGTGTGTGTGTGTGTGTGTGTGTGTGTGTGTGTGTGTGTGTTTATATATGTCTGTCCTTCTAAAGTAGAGATTCGATGAGTTCACACAAACAGCTATTTTCCCAATGAAATTCCTGGAAGGCCCTTTCGTTCTCTCAATCACTGTTTGAGGAACACAACAAACACTAACTAAAAACAACTAATAGTTGGTTATCAATGTCCAAACCTTTCTGATTATTCACATGGCAATCGTTGTGGTTTCCCCTCCTTCCCTCCCTCAGCATTTGGCTCCATGCCCTGCCTTACCCTGCCTTGTCCTTGCAACATGAAGTCGACGTCCTGTATTGACCTGTCTGCGTCGGACGGCGAGCCCCGCGCCCCACCTAGGCCGCGGGTTCGACTCAAGGCCCCCACGCTGGCGGAGATGGAGGAGATGAATGTCTGGGAGGTGAGGCCAGGGCGCGGAGAGATAATAAAGCAGTCCCAATCGGAGGGATTTTTGGCAGATACTGAGAGGCACTGTCCTCTTAGAGAGTACTAAGATCAGCCCACATTCAGTACCATCCTTCCAATATTTCCAATCCGTGATGCAGCATCATTAATTTTCTCCCCCAGCAGACAAGTTATGCATGATAATATATTTTTGGGCTTGTTTGTATTATCAACTCTGTGTTTTCTTTCCGAGCAATAGAGGAAATGAACAATCGTGCGGCAGACTTTGATTGATAGTCAACTGCCAAATATAGTATGGATACGGATCAATATCTAAAAACTTTTATCTACATCACATTATTGATGCACTTTTTTTAATGTTTCAAACAAGCGTATACAAAGGAACACTGTCTTTTTACATTTTAGCTGCTGTGTTTTAAGAATTCCTTTCCTGTATATCCACACACTTTATGTAATTCACATTCAACAGATTAATTCAACACATCTATGTCATGAATAGGACACTAGGGGTCACAATGCCTCATAACAACTTCTCATGCAATGTAACTAAGCTTAGCAGAAGGAAAGTTATTCACTGACTGACTTAATCACTATTGTTCAAAGTTGTGCGAGAAAGACTAGTATGGAAGGCAAAAGGTGGTCTACACAAGCTACTAGGTTGACCTAGGCTTGTTTCCCTCTTGCTTTCTCCCCTCCTTTTGATTCTCACCTGTATCCTTCAATTCTTTGACTTCCTCTTCTCTCCCTTCTGACCCCCCCTACCCATGTTCACATCCGCTTTGTTCTACTCTGCTCACCTCACCCTACACCCCTCTCCTTCTGCTCTCCTCTCCTCTCCTTGCTCTCCTCTCCTTACCCAACCCTCCTCAACCTACCCTTCTCTCCTTTTCGCTGAACCTCCTCTTCTCCCCATACTCTTGTCTCCCTTTCTCTCCACTCCTTTTCTTTCCTCTCCTCTCCAAACCCGACCGTACTCTCCTTTTCTCCTCTCCTCACAACACGCTGCTTTCCTTCCTACTCCCCTCTCCCCCTACCCCCTAACCCCCATCTACCTGCCCTCACCCCTCCTCTCCTCTTCTCTTGGTCTGGAGGAGGAGGACTCCCCGGAGGGAGGGGAGATGCGGAGGGCCGAGAGCTTCCCCTTACCTCTGAAGCGAGACCGCTCCTTCTCAGAGCACGACCTGGCGGAGCTGCGGGGCGACATGCTGCCCCCCCTCGCCGGCTCCCCGCGGCTGGGAGGCAAGGCGGCGGTCAGGCTGAGGGGAGAAAGACCCCGGTCCCAGACCATGACGGGGGCCTTCCCACCACCAGTATACCGAGGTCAGTATGGGACAAGTTGGATTATTATTATTATTATTGTTATTATTATTATTATTATTATTATTATTACTGATTACTTGTAGCTATATATTTCAGTTGTAAAAAGGATTCTCTATTTGCACTTGTGTATATTGCGCCACAAACAATCTTGCTAAAAATCTTTTTTTATTTTATCAAAAAAATAAACGTTATGGTGCATTTACCACTTCTGTCACTAGATGGCGACTGCCTTCAAGCTTTTCGTTGCTAAGTCACGCCCACCTCATGCGTCAAGTCTTAAAAATGTCTTGTGTATGTCGTCAGTCAACGGACCCACAGTGACATAGTTTCAATTTTAATAATTGCTGGTAGGGTTTGCCTAATTAAAATATAATTTTCGAAATCAGCTAATGTGTAATTTGATACAAGATAGTAATGCCAGATAACTGGTTTATAGTGTGACTAAATGAGGGAATGCCAGATAAATGGTTTATAGTGTGACTTTATGAGGGAGCAAAAAGAAGTGGCAGTAACTTTGATGACAGTGTTTGATCAACTCTGTGTATTCATTATGTATGAGTATCTGCCCAATAGTCTGTTTCAGTCTGTTTGATTTCCTGTACATACAGTTGAACCCATGACATTTTTAAACCAATATGTTTCCTGAAATCATTATTTTCTTTATTTAGCTCTGTTTACTCCCATGCATCTTGTTCCATTTCCGTGACGCAGGAGGTGGGCGGTACATAGGCACTGTGTAGCCGCGTGTTTGTCAACCCTCAACCTTGATGAAGGTTGATCTCTTAATTGTAAAGGTTAAATTGACTATAATGTGCACAGTATTGTATTCCATCACTCCTCCTTATTCAATAAGAACTCCATGCAGACGTCCTCTTCTGTATATCCTCCCTGATCCCGAGGCCAACCTCAAATCCAGCATTAACGGAAATTTGATAACCGTTATCTAGCTTGGTGAGTGGTGAGTGAGGAGTCCATGGTTTGATGACATGAATACAGTATGTCAGTCCATTACCGGGGAACTTCCTACAACACATCATGTTCGCGAGGGGGGTGAGGGGGATAACATGTGCTGCGTAATTCAATCTGCAGTGTTTCCATGGCTTGTAATCAACTTGAAAAGATGTGCTGATAGACGAACAGTGAGCCACTACGTTACACCGATGGATGCTAATGCATTCGATTAACTCTATAGTAACAATTTATCGAAAAGCCAGTTTTTTCCATGTATGTGGCCTTTTACAACATCTGTAGGCCTATTGTAGTCAAAAAGATAAGATAAGATGGTGGTCTACTTTATTTATCCCAGAAAGAGTTGGACCTCTTCCTAACCAATTTTGCTGTTATTTCGATGTATTCTGCTTATGGTCAGGTCATGATGTGTATTGACCAAAAGTGGCTATGGGGAGCGTTCACCAGCTGCAGAAGATCTTTTTATCATTTCGTTGAAGTGCTGAAACTCTTGAATATCACACTTTTGGCTTGCGTGACCAAAGAGGCCATCTCAATCTCGGCTCCTGTGCGTGCACTTTTTTACAGTTGCATAATTTAGAAGCTCAGGCAGACTTTCCACCACCCACACACACGCCTCCAGTCGCGTTGCCTGCTTAATTTATCATGACCTCCAACCAAGAAGCCCTTTTGAAACAAGGGCCCATTAGCGTGCCTAGACCTCTAGCTGTGATGTTCTAAGGTACCGATGTCTGAGGCACGTCACCGCAATCAATTGGATAACAGATGGGGACATTATAGCTGTGCTCTCCAGTAGCGAGGGGGGGGGGGCTTTGCATGAAAGACAACTCATGTCTTATGCATGGACCGGTCTTCCTCTGTTGGTCCTTCATCTCAGACTGATTTTGTTAATGTTTTTTTCATTTTTAAAGTATGTATTTATCCCTTGCATCCTTTTTCGAAAAAAATCCATTTCATGTTCTCTATCTCCTCTACCTCCCCTGGTACCTTGTTCTCCTCCTGCACCCCCTCACTCACACCGTTCACACCCATCTCTCCTCTCTGTCCCTCTATCTGTCCATCCGTCTAACTCCATCTGGGCGGCATGTGGCCGAGGAGGTAGACTGGTACCCGGAAGGTTGCTAGTTCGATCCCCGGCTCCTCCTAGCTGAGGGTCGAGGTGTCCCTGAGCGAGATGCCTAACCCTGACTGCTCCCGACGAGCGGGCTGTTGCCCTGCGTGGTTGATACCGCCCTTGGTGTGTGAATGGGTGAATGTTAGGCAATATTGTAAAGAGCTTTGAGTGTTCCCTGGTTATAAAATTGCTATATAAATGCAATCCATTGACCATCTCTCTGTGCCTCCAGCGTCCTACCAAGCCTCCTGGACCCCCACCTCCCCCGCCCGCCTGTCCCTCAGCTCGGTGGACGAGGTCACAGAAACCTCAGAAGCCCCGCCCACAGTTGACAAGAAGAGACAGTGGATGGTAAATAATTATAAAAATAACAATAAGACCTATTGTTGCTATGACATTTGCAGCAACACAATCAGCAACTATTGGGATTTAGAGTATAAACGTGTGGGGCTATGTATGGTAATAACCACATAACCTGGGATTTACTCTTTCCCCCTTGGGGTCCATGTCCTTCCCCATCTAGGAGGAGTTCTGCCACCCAGTGGAGAGTCTTGCCTTGACAGTGGAGGAGGTGATCAATGTGCGCCGGGTTCTAGTGAAGGCAGAAATGGAGAAGTTCTATCAGACCAAAGAGCTCTACAACAACCTGAAGAAGGGCAAGGTACTGGGATAGCAGCGTTCGGGTAATGCTTATACCCTTCAATATGGATTGAGATGGACCACTTTAAGTGTGTGTGTGTGTGTGTGTGTGTGTGTGTGTGTGTGTGTGTGTGTGTGTCCCAGGTTTGCTGCTGCTGTAAAGTGAAGTTTCCTCTCTTCTCGTGGCCGTCCAATTGCTTACTCTGTAAAAGGTTTTGCCCATACATTCTACATGTTCATAATTGAATTGAATTGTCAATGTGTGTCACTTTATACACCTGAATAAAGTGGTCTGTAATATTCAATATATTTCTTTTTTTAACGTACCAGTTCATGTATCATATTAATGCTGTCTTTCCCTGTAGATCGGTCTGTGCCTCCTGCAGTGCAAAGGTAACTGGAATCACTTGATCCACATTGGCCCCCTGTTACCTGTAGGCCTTTTGGCCTGGCTTCCGGACGCATCCAATAGGACTCAGTCGAAACCAATATTAACCTGGGCCCATTGTGCATTTATTGTTCATATTAAGCTTGTGGTTTAATGGTGGCTAATGCTTTTGATTTGTTGCCCTACCCCCAGGCCGTGTGGATGTGTGGTTCTGTGCTATGTAGGTTTGAGATTTTGGGACTTGACTTGTGTGGTTCCCAATTGTGTTTGCTGTGATTTTTTTTTTTGTGTGTGTGTGTGTGTGTGTTGCAATGAACTGACCAGTTGATCTCCTTACCGTATTACCTATTTATAACTTTTTGAACCTTGTATGTTGTTTTGTGCGTGTTAGTGTTGTGATTGGAATGAACATACCTCTGAGAATGGATTAATTTGTGATGCCTGACATTTTTGCCTGCTCATAAACCTGTTGGTTAATGGATGTTGATTTTGTTACAGTCATGCCAATGAACTGCTCCATGCGTCAAACTAGTTATACATGTTGCCCTTTCTCCAGTGCTTGTCATTCATTGCTCTCTATTCCCTTAACCTCTGTGGAGTTGTATGTCTCTTGACATGTCCCTGACCCTCTGATCTCTTCTCTCCGTAACAGATGAAGATCCCATCTAAGAAGATGGCACACATCCCTGTCTATACCTTGGGCTTCTACAGCAGCCCAAAGAGCCATGGCCACAAAAGCCAAGTATACAAGTAAGTCGATGATGTTGTCCTTCAACAGGCCAACAGTCTTAGCCTGACTCCGCCCGCCTAAGTACTTCCATTCAATTTTCATTTCCCTTCAGTACTACGTCTGGGTTTGTGGTATATTCGCGGGTTTTCTCCGTCCAAATTTTGTGCGTCCAATCAGCAAACAGAGGGAACAATGACGTTAAAGTCATCTCTCGTTGACGGACATCTTCACGCATGGTATTTGGTTTGTTTATAGCCAGCGCACAACGTGATTCCCGGCCGGTCCAGGCGCATGACATACGTCACGACCAAACGTTAGCGATTGGTTATGGCAGATCCAGAGTGGCACTGGGCAGATCCAATAGTTTTAAACTTCAACAGACACTCTCCTTCAAGTGAGTTAACGTTTGTCAATGGAGAGAGGCCAGACTCTCTGTGCAAATGAAATGAAGTACGAGAGTCTGGTAGGACCAGGCTACAACAGTCTCCCCAGACGTGTGTGAATCCAGACAGAGGTGGTGACTATCATTAGTGATTGATAGACTAGAAGGGGGCGGGGCTTAGATTGGCTCCATTTAGCTAGCTTTCTCCTCCCCCAACGCATATCTTTACCCTATCCAGTGTGTTCTTTATCCAAAAAGTGTGTGCACATAGGCAGGGTAAGGCCGCAAGATAAATCAATTTCCTTCCTACTCTCTTTCTTGCCTTGTTTCTTACAACCTGCTTAAACTCTAAATATACCAGCCTCTGCCTACTTCATCCAATGGGAGATCACATAATCAAGCCAACGGCTGTTGTATTTTCTCCATCGTTCTGTCTCTCTCTCGGATGATTATGAAAGAGCAGCCTCTCTTCCGAGACCTCTAAGTAGCCATTATGCGATAATTATCCCACCATCGTTAATATCCTCCCTCATTCTGTGTGGCTTTCACAGAAGAGGTGGCGGTGAGGGAGAGGGAGCGAGAAACAGAAACACTTGGCATCCCTATGGGATCAGAAATGTTCATGAATATTTTTTAATTAGTCAATCTGACAATCATATTTTTTTGTTAATCACTATGGTTTAAACCTCATCTCACTGCTTCTGTTTGTTTTGATTGATTTAGTGTGACAATGAGCTTGCAATTTAATTGTGCTTTGAAAGTAGAGAAGTTGATGTTGGATTTTTTATTCTAACTAATTGCATGTTACAACCAGACCAGGTTACAGGGGTTTTCGATGATCAAACCGCAACATATTAAGATCATTATGTTTCTCTTTATCAGTTTTTGGAGGGGTGAAACCAAGGATGCATTGTTTTTTTCCATATGTAATTTTCAAGTGAATGCATGGGTATGCGTGGGTAGCTTACAATGAACAAGTTCATTGTAAGTTTTGCTGATAGTGATCAATGGCCTTGTGCTACATGTTGCCATGTTGGAGAACGGTGGTGATGGCTGGTTTAACCTGTGCCACATTGATTTGCTCAATGTGGCACAGGTATGCAGCCTCACCCAGACCCCAGTCCAGTCAGTCTGAGTCGGGCCAGGTGCGGCTGCTTAAACCAGCCATCATCCCAGCACCATCCCACAGCTGCAGTGTGCCACAAAGACCGCAGAAAGTGCCTAGATCCTTCCTGACCCGACCTCCCCGACCCCAGGTCCCTACGCAGCCTGACGCGCCGCTCGGTCGAGGAGGAGTTCCCCCACCTGTACGCGCACGGCTGCACGCTACGCGACGTGTGCGCCGAGTGCACCAAGTTCGTGGCGGACGTCATCTCGTCCAGCCGCCGGAGCCTGGACCTCCTCAACACGCCCAAGCGGGAGAGCCGGCCCGCCGCCCGCCCGCCCCAGGCCGCTCCCTCGCCTCGCCCGCTGTCGGCGCCATGTCCGTGGGGCGCCCCGTCGCAGCCTCGCCCCGGTGCCCCACGGAGGCAGCAGCTAGCCCAGCCCGACGCCGCCCTCCCCAACAGGGCGGGAAAGTGATCCGAGAGCGTGCCGCTACACTGTTTTGATTGAATGAGCTAGCCCCTAACCCCCTCTGCTGCCACCACGCGCCCCCACGAACCCCTTCTCTCGATACTCGAATCCAGCACCAGTGTTGGAGCCCCCAACCAACCCCTCCTCTGGACACACACACACACACACACACACACACACCGCCAAACGCACACATATACACACAAGCACACATGGCCAAACGCACACACACACACACACACACACACACACACACACACACACACACACACACACACACACACACACACACACACACACACACACACACACACACACACACACGGCCGGACGCCGGCCGTGACATGTTGCCTTGATTATGTTGTGAATGTATTATACCCTTTAGCATGGCCAGAGGCACAATCAGTGCAAGCTCATTGGGGACATAGCCTTTCTCGCTTGGAAGGTGGCCTACTTTGCGGGTCAGTAGTGGGTGGGGATTGGCCCCACAAGGTGTGGGTGGATGGATGGGAGTGGGGAGTGGCGGTGACCTCCTGAATGTATGGGACATTTTATTGGATCACTGATGTAAATAAAGCTGAGGCGAAACACGCCCCGCGCTCCTCCCACCCCCCTTCGTCGCCTCACTACCCGGCGGATGTCTGCAATCTGCTCAAGGGTTTTGTAAACACGGAGTCAACCTCGACTGCAATAAATAAAAGATCTTATCAACAAACGCCACCCTCGCTTGTGTCATTCTTTGGGAGCCCGTCATAGAAGCACTGACCTCGCAACCATGGGTCCAAGAAGCCCCATTTCTACACAGTCCACACGTCCACGGGAGAGCACCCGTGGATGTGCTCTGCTCTTCTGGTTGGTCGTGATCAAATACCGGGGAGACATGTTCCATTGATGACAATGGACCCTCTATCTAAGCCAGAGCCAAGGTGCTCCTTATTGTTGGTCTTTAACAGGCTTGGACTTGGAGCCCGGCACGTGGCACTATTTAGTCTCCTACGTCATACATCCTTAATAGTTCTACTTTAAAGGACAATCTGTTTTCCCGCCAGAATATATCACTGTTGGTTTGAGCTGATTTGCTTGTCTATCAACATTACAAGTTACTTTAGCTTTGAAAGTTTTAAACCATCAGTTTCTTTTGATTGAATGGTAGCAACCCTATACATTACGATAAACACATCTGCAGTTTTGGACAACAATAAAAAAAAACGATTGGAAACTTCACTTGAGCAACATTGAATCTTTAATGACACATATGGCCCCGCCTCTATCCTCATGAATAAGTAATCTACACATCTAAAGGTCGATTGGTTGATTCCATCTGTCATCTGGCTCCGATTTACTCTACATACCGACCTCAATGCTTTAATTCAACAAACCCTCCCCATCGAAGACTCTCCTTTGCTCATTTTCGGGGACTGTTTTTTCCCTCTCTCTTCTGTTTCCTGCAAGCTGTACGTAAGTGGGTGTGTCGATCGGCCAGTGTAGCCTGGTTGGTGCTGCTTATGCGCACTCAGAAAAGAGGAAAAAGTTCATGGTGAGTTTAGTCTGAAACCCGCCCGCCTCTGAGTAGGCTAGCCGTCCCAGAATGGCTATTTGGACCAGAGCGGACAAAAACGGCCAACTGGATCTTTTGCTCCGGGACCGTTGGATCCGAGTGGCCGCCGAACTGACCCGTGAAACATTTACTCTAACGGCCGAAGCGGAGATAACCGCACATGGGTCCAATCATCTGGAATACAACTCCCCTACAGGCCAACGGAATGGAATGTCAAACGGAAACGATTCGAACTTGGCTTCTGGAAACCCAAACCGAGGTCCCAACTCGCGCCAAGAGCCGTACCAGAACCACGACAGTCCGGGGCACGGAGCTAACACCCGCGGACAATACGGCAGCCCCTATGGTGTAAACAGCCCAAAGCAGTACCCAAATAACGGCGCAAACTCTGACTTTGGAAGCCCTGGGTCCAGTTATGGTAGTCCTGGGTCCAGTTTTAGTTCACGGCAAGGCGAAATTCCTATTAGTTTGGACGGTTCGACCGAAGCGGTGCGTAAAGTTCGAGTTGTCAAACAAGAGTCTGGCGGGTTGGGTATCAGCATCAAGGGCGGCAGGGAGAACAGAATGCCCATTCTCATTTCCAAGATCTTTCCCGGACTTGCAGCGGACCAGAGTCGGGCTCTCCGGGTGGGCGATGCGATCCTCTCCGTGAACGGCAATGACCTCCGTGAAGCTACGCATGACTTAGCGGTTCAGGCGCTTAAAAAGGCAGGAAAAGAGGTGACGCTCGAGGGTAAGTTGACCCACGCTACAGCGGGGATTTGCGAAGGCCGAGATTATACTCTCTCTCCCTCCGTTTCGGTGCCATTTATGTATGTTACGTTATGGGTTAACGTGAGAATAACTCGCCAACACAATTCTAATGTAGCCTACCAAATGAGTGGTGCATGTATGGAGCCATTAGGCCCAATATAGCCAGTATAACGTAACGCACATTGCCCTCACGAGGGCACGGTGAACTTGTTTGAGACGCCCACTGACTGGAGAACATTTCAAAACATGAGTGGGTTCTTCTAGAATCGCTCACCGACAGGAATTGAGTATAGCTGCAGTGTTTTGTGTTGTTGCGGGTAATAGTTTGGATCAATGCATGACAGCGAACTCTTAAACGTAAACAAGCATCCAGTCCACAACTGTTGACGTTATTTTGCAAAAAACAGTGGGTGGGGCTTAATTGTGTCAACTGCATTGGATGAGTTAAAAATATTAACATTTTGACAAGTCCTTGCAGTTTCACTGATTGTATCTAAAGGAGGGGACCAGAGAGGGACTCCAGGAGGAGATAAAGGCAGTGGTTGAGTCTGATCATCATAGGGCAAGCAAACATTTACTAAGATGCAAGCACCAAAGTGTAAACAAACAACCGACTTTCAAACGGACAAAATGGTACATCTCAATTCATTGGGGACCTAAAGTGTATTTTACCAGTGTAGCCTACATCATTTTTGTATCCTATTACTATTTTTTGCTGAACCCGATATAGGTCTATCTGGATAGTAGCCTAATGTTACTTTTTGTTATTTGACGTGTCTACCAAGCAGTAGAGGTGTCATTGATTAAACTACATATGCTGCAAGGATGATTTATGCAATGATAGTCTATCAGAAGTGAACTATTTACTTATTTCAGTTTCCCGCTGTATTGGACAGGGATCCAAGCACTCGACTCGGATTGGAGGAATTTGCCAAGTGCCTGTCATTGTTAAATAACTCACTCTCCAACTCTCTCCCATTAGCTTTTCCCTGTGTCTCCTACAGACGCACTCATTTGAACCAATGACCGCGGCTGGACAAAACGAAGTGGTTGTTTTTCTTTCTAGACCTCATTGACGGGTACACACAACACTCAAATACCCCGGATAGTCTGACAATTAGCTGATGTGTTCCACATTCCTGACCTTGTGACCTCAAAGTTCCTCAAAAAAGGGAGAAAGGTCAACAGTTGACATCTCCTACCTGGGAGTCCCACATCTGGGACAACACTTGTGTTAGGTCCGATTCATATTCTGGGGTAACTGTCATAAACACAAGAGTTTCGAAGACATCCCACGACAAGTAATTAGGCCGATACCATTATCCAAAGCTACTTGAATGAGGTGAATTCAGATACAGATCATTTAGGAGCTGGTCATGGGTGACGGTCTTCTTGATGAATGGTGTCTGCTGACATGTAAGGGAGTGAAACGGTGAACATGGAACCCTGTAACCGATCCACTGTCCTATATTAGAAATGTTCTACCTCAGAGAGAAGAAGGATGCAGGTTGGATGGTATTAGTAAGCTGGTGTGTCAAATCAGGAAGTCGTTTGGGCTTTTTATATTGCCCAATGAAAAAAATGCAATAATGGCCTTCTACGCAGAAGAATGTCATACCGGAGTATTTAGAATCTATTGCTTTAGCATGAGGCATTTATTTTGCAAGAATTAGGTTTCAGATTGTTGGGTTAGTTTCGCTTAGTAAGTTTTGTTTTGTTTTGCTCATGTGACCGATTCAGTCACTAATCACATCTGTATTGGATGAGAGGCCGGAACCGGAAGAAAAGAGGAACAAAACGCCACCATCAGCCAAAATGGCATCATCTATGTGTTCAATGTGGAACCTCCTTCAGGGAGGAAGAGTGTAGAGTGGACCTTTCATTTGGAAGGATTGTGTTCTAGGACAGGCTTCATTTATTTATCCTTTTGTTTACCAGGGAGGTCCCATTGAGATACAATATCTCTTCTTCCAGGGAGTCCTGGTCAAGATGAATACGTTGTAGTTCACAGCAACGTTGGAGGGAGGGAGTTATAAACAGTTATTTTTTTGCAGAACCTCCTAGAGAGTAGGAGGAGTTGGCTGCGGCTTGTGTCATTCTTCCCCTGAAAAACAAACGCATGCATAGAATAAAACTGCTACTGACTTGCCTCCCGTCCTGCGGCAGACAGACAGAGAAGCCGTCCATAATGGCCAATGTGTTCAAACGATTGGGTAAAGCAACAGCATTCTGTCCCTGTGTTGTCCTAATGGGCAAGCAAACCTGATGGTCAGGGGTAAATGGAGACACAGGAACCAGCCCGTTGTGACAGTAATTGGAGGCACAAGAAGAGAAAATGAGAGGGGGGATGGTGGGGGGGAGGGTGGGGGGGACACAAACGCAGACAAAGAAGTCATTGACTGAAACGGGGACAGTCCTGGATTGGGAAAACGGTGCCGTGTTGCTTTTGTTTTTGGAAAGGCCAAGGCTTTGCTGAGCATGTTGCTTTTTCTATCCCCTTGTCTCGTCTCCATTCACTCCGCTTCGCAGAGTTGAAGTTCATGAGTCTGCATAAAGCTGCAAATAGCTCGGGAGTGTATATCAGTCGGGACTCACTCTTAACCCGTATCAGCACAAAGAGTCCCCTGGTTACAGCCCAGTAAACACGGCCGCATATATCCACTGAACTCTCTCCGGCTCATAAAACTCGTTAACACTTGGGTTCTGGTGCACATAGCCATGCGTCGTTACCCTGATTGGTTGTTTATAGTACGAGACAAAATTGAAGACAAAAAAAAACATTTGTTTCCTCTTAAATTACCTACTCCTCTTTTTGTGTTTTTGTCTAAGTAGATATTGTGTGTTACGTTTAGGCTCTACCGCCTGTTATTCATGTATGTATGTGTGTAGCTGCAATATATTGCATGTGTTTAAGCGAGAAGGATTTATAATAAACACATAAACCAAATGACCGATGCCCGCCCTTTGCCCATCATTATGACTTGCTGCTCCATCTGGAATAATCTACATTCAGGATCCATGATTTGTACGAGATCCATCTGTCATCTTTTTTTTTTTCACTTTTCACTCTCTCCCCTCAACCTATTGTGTTGCTATCCCGTGTTTTTGATGTCAGTAAACCTTGATTAAAAAGGTTCATCAGATCAACGATGATGCAAAACATCGTTGCAAGACATATAAATGATAGCTATGGTGTCATTTAGCTAGGTTGAAATCAATGATCTCAGGAAAATCCTTGTGCGTTGAAAGTCTTTCTCAGAGACTATTCCACAGCTGAAGGAGCAGAGGGACTAAAAGCTTTCTCTCTCTCCCATCTCGGCCCGAGCATTAGCGACTGACGGCAGGACTACATCATGAGATTCTAGGGCGTAATCACATCCACATCCCTGCGATATGAGAGTGCAGATGTGTGTGTGTGTGGACCTGCATTAAGACAGATTTTATAATGGGCTGTGGATATATGCTTCAGGAAAGCCCACATACTGCTGGGGTATGGTGGGGCAGTAGAATGCACTATTGATGCCAGCTGCAGAACGGGACTTTTGAACTTGAAAAGGTTATTTTATTAGGCTTGTTTTAGCGGTATGTGTGATTTGTCTGTGAGCTTTGAAGCCCATTTTGTGTGTGTGTGTGTGTGTGTGTGTGCGTGTGCACGCAAGAGGTTGCATGTGTTTTAATATAAAGCTGCATGGCTGAATCAGCGCCGTACTTGCACCTACTGACAGATGCCTGCCCTTTGCTCGTCATTATGACCATCTGCTCCTTCTGGAATAATCTACACTCGGGATCAAGGTAGCTGTTGGAGTCATCCAGCCATCATTATTTATTGTATAACTCCTGTTGAATTTCACATTTTATCTTGGTGCCCGCAGTCCAAATGGCTGTATTTGAGCCTTGCCTAAAGGATGATATAGGCAAGGCTCAAACACATGGTTGAGTTTGAGCCTTGCCTGTAGGAAGAGAACAGATCTGTTACCTTCCTCAAGCTTTTCTTCTTTTTCTCTGTCTTTTGCTAGAGATCTTCCTTGCCCATGTGCGGGTACGGGGATAGAGTTCCAATCCAGCTCGCTGTGGTTCTATGGGGCCTTTTACTTGGCCTTTAATTGGGTTGAAGGCCTGTGTAAATAAACTGGAAGAGGGAACCTGGCGGACCTTGTGTACGTGAAGCGGCTTTGGGCCAAGTGTGCACACATGCGTAAACTCCCAACTTGACCCCTGGAATCTCCTCCCTCCAACACGCATGCACGCACATGAAGGCATGCACGCACATGCATGCACGCACACAGTATGCACAATCCCAGCGCTCCAACACATTGTTCTCATTAGGGGTCTGGCAGCCGCACGGGTGGGGGCAGGTATGGGAAGAGAGAAGGACTATAAGGGGTGGAGGGGTTAGCAGAATTCTGCGGACATAAGAAAGGCTCAGAGAACAGAAAGAGGAGAGAGGATCCAAGCCTGGGAAAGGGGGGAGGGTGGGAGCTGGAGGTGTTGGCCAAACCACCAGGGGAAATGGATGGCCTGATTGACTGACATACTGCCCTGTAAGCATTTCTTTTTAAACCATACTGTAACATTATTCTATTTGGTTTATTGTTATGTGTGTGTGGGTTTATGTGCGTGTGTGTGGTGAAGGACGAACGAGAAAGCTGAACGTGGCCGGTCACCACAACCAACAACACATAAATGAATGTTGAGGCCCATTCCACCATGTAGCTGCCTTCTAGCATATCCTCCCTTCCTCTTTCTTTACTTAGTACATTTTGTATGGGTTTTGAATCATTTGTTGTTTTACTCTTTGGTTTTTCCTTGCTGTGGTAGTTGAAGTATGAGGGGAGCTGCACACGCACACACACACGCACACGCTAGCGCGGTGTTGATAGTCCTCTGTGTGCAGACCTACTTAGCTTCAGAAATGGAACCAAAATGGAAGGTCTGCTGGACCTAATGGTATCTTTAAACTGCAATTGAGGGGACGCACACAAACGCACAAGACAGGGAACACAGCCTTTGTGCTGACATTGACGGACAGACACGAGGAATAGATGGACAGACAGGAAACTACACGCAAACTCAAATTAATGGAAATCCCCCAGTGGTAATGGCGGTAGCGTCCAAATAGTTGAGGGAGGTGCACAGGGGGGCCGGACAGACAGACTGACGGCACAGTGGGGCCTGAGGATCTTCACCAACACCGAAATGACTGGGAAGAAAAATAACGACTTTGAAGAAAAATGGACTTTGATTATTTCCAGATGTGAAAGATGTGTGCCTGGAAAACACGCAAAAAGGCAGATAGAAGAAAAAGACCCATATCAACCCTGTGGCCTTCGTGGCATATTAAATAATGTTCCAGTCATTGAGTTGTTAATAATTATCCAGCTGTGTTTACTTGTTGGGATGACATTGAATAAAGCCAACGTTAGTGAATGTTTGGCACAGGTCAGGTTTACCAAGTCTTGGCGATCTACAAAAAAAACAAGCGATGCAGGGACATTCCCCAGTGCTGGTGGATCCAGGGGTGAGAGCATGGCCATCCTTTTCTTTTCCCGTCTGTCTCGTAACAAACGAGATTCTGAAGTGTAACAACTTCAAAAATAATAATTATTGTGGTTTAGTCGCAGATGAGGAGACCTCATTATTGAATTTACTCTCTACAATGAGGAAGTGTGACTACATTGTTGCAAACTTAGTTATCCTAGGAGTAGCATTGACTTTAGAAGTTGTAACTAGTAGTTCGTTAGAATAGTCGCAGACTTATTATGCCAAATTTCCATAGTAACGGCAGTGGTCATCATCCTAGCAGTGAAACTAGGAGTCAGGGCTATGGCTCTGCTACTCACTAGTTGTAGCAGCTACTCTGTCAGCGTGACAACGACCGATATTCAGCATACAAATATGATGTGGTGGCTTGAAAACACATTAGTTGAACATCTTCCTAAGGAAATCTGTTAATTAATTGGCAGAGACACATGCTTGTGGCCATGGACTAAATAGCTGTCATTTCTACACACACACACACACACACACACACACACACACACACACACACACACACACACACACACACACACACACACACACACACACACACACACACACGTGTGTTTGTGTGAACGCTGTTTCCTTTAAGTAAAACCGCTTGCATATGCAGCAGTGATGGTATGTGTGTGTGTGTGTGTGTGTGTGTGTGTATGACCAATGTGGTAAGGGAGGTCAGGGAATGACGTTTTGATTATTGGCCCGTGGCCACATGATACTTCCAGCAGTGTTTTAAGCTGTGCGTCATGCACTTAATATAACATCGTTAAGCAGCATGCAAAGACACAGTACACAGGTTTATATATAGCGCTCATGTCTCTAGCTGTTTCTTTTCTCTCTCGCAATGCTACTGATAACTGATAAAGCAAATGCACAGCCTCTGTCACAAGTGCACACATGCACTTTTACTGTCCTTTTTCAAATTTCTGCCTTACTCACACACACACATAAGCACCCCTTAAATTGGTTGCCTTAAGACTAGAACTAGAACCATCAACTAGAACCATTTAAGTCCACAAACCTTCACAGTCTGCATTCAAGAATGACCTCACCGTCTCATAGCCGGGTCTCGGATTTCAGACAGAGTAGACTAACCCAGCGGGCCAAGACTTTCTCTCTTACTCTCCCTCACACGCACGCACGGTGCACGTGCACACCGACACACACAGGGTTTAGAGAGGGAGAAAGTGTTAGAAAGGACTCGGTGTGTGTGTGCGTGAACGAGAGCATGTGTGGCGGCCGTGGTTTGTCAGAGCGGATGTTGGATTGGTTGAACGGACCACGGGAAACCAAGTTTGGAAACTTAGATGTATTATATCGAAGCAGGGTCCATTCTTCTGCATAACTGAGGATGGGCCAAGTCTTCTGCAGCTGTAGCGCCAAGTTGTTTTTCCATGTACACTCCCCACAGAGGATCAGTTTATCTTTTTAGAACATAATAGTGAGTTCCGGGCCAGCAGGCTTATTCTGTCCTTCTGAGGACCATTTTGTTTTAAAGGACGGCATTTTCTAAAGCTTGCTAATGATGTTAAAAAAAAATCGTCCTAGAACTGTTGCGGTTACGAAAGGGCGCAAATTCCATTGTTGATCCCCTTTTGCACAATCATTAAAATCATATTAAGATTTTCCAAATACTGAGGTCATTTTAAGCCAATCTTTCAATGACCAGAGCAAAAAACACGTATGATGCAGGCCTAAAGTCGCAGCAGGGGGAAATTAAGGACAATCCAATTTTCTTTCATTTCTAATTATTTAATATTTTATTTTCTAATTTATTGTTTCATTATATTTCTGGCTTTGTTGATTACACTTATTATGTATATTCAATCATATACCAGCACAGGTATTCATATGAAATCAGCAAAAAATGTTTCAAACTGGGGACAGCCATCATCTCCATCTGCTCCCACATAAAAAAGTGCCCCTTGCCAGTTGTATCTCACTGTGTGTCCCTCTGTCCCCCCTGCCAACAGTGAAGTACATCCGCGAGGTGTCGCCGCTGTTCAAGAAGCCGTCCCTGGTGGCCGACCTGCCTTGGGACGGCGTCCGTCCGCAGTCGCCAAACTGTAGCGGCAGCGAGGACTCCGGCTCGCCCAAGCACAGCAGCTCCTCCGGCCCCCGGGACAGGAAGGTGATCGGCCTGAAGATGTGCTTCATCAGCAGGAACCTCACCATGCCCGACCTGGAGAACAGGTCTGAGATCCTACCGTGTGTGTGTGTGTGTGTGTGTGTGTGTGTGTGTGGGTGTGTGTGTGTGTGTGTGCTGCAAATGCCTGCATATGTGGGCGTGTAGGTGTGGCAGGATGCAGGCATTTGTATCAACAGTGATCTCGGACACAGCAATTGTACTTTGTTGTAGCAGAGCCTCTCGGAGGAGCTATAACGACTCTAGTAAGAACAGTATATTGCGCTAGTGGATGAAGCTAACAGAAAGGGATTTGAATAAGGGTACTTCTACAGAGGCCAGACTACGCAGTGTTGATTTGGAACCTTTAAAGACCCTTCTCTATAGTTAATGCTGCTGGCCGAGGTTGTGTTTTCCATATACACTTTTACAGATCTCTGCCTCCAGCAACATGATTGGTCAGGAGAAATACCTTACCTTAGATCGCTTTAAATGTTTTCGATTTGGTATTTAGTATATTTCGTAGATGCGTTTCTTTCATTCATCACATTTATGTTACATTTATTGAAAATGAATAACTTAAACCTGCAGTATAAACTTTTCCACTGCAGTTATATACTCCCTAAAATAATGTCTGAACTACAAAGTCTCCCAACACTAAAACGTGTCCATCCGTCCAGGGAATCTTTACCTGTAGCTGCAACTCCAGCCCATGATGGAAGAACGGACCCAGTGCAGGTTTAGCGTAATGTGTCCAGGATCTCACCGCTCTCCTCTGCGCCGCAGGCTGCTGGAGCTGCACTCCCCCGACGGGCAGCACACGGTGGTGCTGCGCTGCAAGGACGCGCCCACCGCCAACTCCTGGTTCACCGCCATCCACACCAACATCGCCGCGCTGCTCCCGCACGTGTTGGCCCACATCAACGCCTACCTGGGGGCCACGGTCGTCTCCTCCGCCTCTCACCCCCACCTCAAGCACATCGGCTGGATGGCCGAACAGGTAACCCCTACTCCTCCTCCTCCTCCTCCTCCTCCTCCTCCTCCTCCTCCTCCTCCAGCCGTTCCTTTTACTTGGTTTCCTTCTTGGTACCAAAATAAACACAGAAAAACAAAGGGTAGGGTATATTGCAGCTCCTGCAGAGAAATATTGATAACAAAAAACATTGAAATAGTCAGTAATTAAAATATTCACTAATGATTCCAGGCCATTCATAACTATGTATCATTTAAATGTCTATCTTCCTTCGACATTTATCGTTTCAAATCCTGGAGACAGCTGGCATTCCCATGACATAACGGAATTCATCGGGTGAAGCAGCATTGGCAGGACTGTGATAGCGCATGACTTTGTATTTCTTCGGGGAAAAAGCATATTCCAAACCTGTCATAGGCAAGCCCAAAAGACATAAACGTTGCACGTGCAGCATTTGCCAGGATAAACTTATGAACCATTTGGAAAATAACCAGTGGTAGCTTTCGGTCCATAAATGGGAATCCGGTATGGGGAATACAAGTCATGCCAACGGGGCTGCTGTGTTGGTTGAGTGCGATGTGGGCCGTGTGGAGTTGTGTGGGTTTGTATTTACCTAGGTGAGGTGCTGCGCTTGGTTTTAAACAGGAAGCACTCCAAAAAGGACCTGGAGGAGTTTACATTCCATCAAATACTTCCTCTTAGCCCACCTACTTAAGCTGTCAGCCTTACCAACACACTCCTAGGATGTAGTTGCGCGTGCACACACACACACACATACACACACACACACACACACACACACACACACACACACGTACATATGGTACCTCCCTCATGTTCTTCATCACACACACCTTTGGACACACACACGAAAGCATGCAGGCACGCGCATGGACACGCGCTGAAGAGTTCTGACTCTGCATAAAGAGGCCACGGTGGATGACTCACGGTAAGCAAACAGATGGTTTCTGATGGCCACCTCTCGTGTGTGTGTGCCCGGCTCCTGAAGGTCCCGCTGGAGGGTGGGCGGCAGCAGTTCAGGCCAATCGTCATGGCGCTGACAGAGAAGGACATCTTGCTGTTTGAGTCGGTGCCTTGGAGCCGAGAGTCCTGGTCCATGCCGCTTCTCACCCACCCACTGCTGGCCACGAGGTGAAGACCCTCGCTGCCCGCTGACTTATGAATGGACGAGACGTAAACCAACCGATTCTGGATGAAGAAATCACGAGACTGTTATTGTTGTTATGTGACAATAGATTGATCATGAATTGACATTAATAATGGAATATCTATTTAGGATAGCAGCAGAGAAATGCTCAAAATCATTTGAGTGTTTCTCTGTTCCTGCCCCCTCGTGTTATATTTCCCTGGCCTCACTTTCCTGCCCTTCACAGTGGAATCTGAAAAACAAATATCCCTCTTCCTCTCTCACTCACTCACTCCCTCTTTGGTCCCTGCTCTTTATCTCTGTCTGTCTGTCTGTCTGTCTGTCTGTCTGTCTGTCTGTCTGTCTGTCTGTCTGTCTGTCTGTCTGTCTGTCTGTCTGTCTGTCTGTCTGTCTGTCTGTCTGTCTGTCTGTCTGTCTGTCTGTCTGTCTGTCTGTCTGTCTGTCTGTCTGTCTGTCTGTCTGTCTGTCTGTCTGTCTGTCTGTCTGTCTGTCTGTCTGTCTGTCTCGTCTGCTCTTTATCTCTCTCTCTATATCTCTCTCTATATATCTCTCTCTCTCTCTATATCTCTCTCTCTCTCTCTCTGTATCTCTCTCTCCCTATATCTCTCTCTCTCTCGTCTCTGCTCTTTATCTCTCTTGTCTCTTTTCTCTCTCTCTCTCCCCCCTCTCTCTTCAGGCTGGTCCATTCAGGCAGTGCCCGGAGCTCCCCCGCCCAGGGGGCTGACCTGGTGTTTGCCACGCGGACAGGCACCGGCCGGGGCATCGAGTCCCACCTCTTCCGGGTGGAGACCCACTGGGACCTTTCGTCATGGACACGGGCCCTGGTGCAGGGGGGCCACGCCGCTGCTGAGCTCATCAAGGAAGTGTCCATTGGTGAGCACAACCTGTGTGTGCATTTGCATGTTTGTGTCGTGGTGCTATGCAATAGGCTACGTGTGTGTGTGTGTGTGTGTGTGTGTGTGTGTGTGTGTGTATAAAAATAGAAGCTGTTATGTTCCAGTCCACACCCACCTTTCATGAAGTGAACAGCATCCTCTGGCTTTTATGCCTTCTGATGAAGCCTCTAGTCCATCTCATTGCCTATGCTTTCCTCTGGGGGGGGGGGGGGGGGGTGCATGTGCTGACACTGTAATGTGGTCTGTTAATGCATCCGGGTCAAAATCCATTATCAATAGAAACAAAGAGGACTGCCTAACATAGGATGTTTTAAATTAAACCACATAACATGGGACACTCAAAACTCAACAAAAAAAATTACAAATATGACTGCATTGTGCTAGCTGAATAACCAGTGCTACGTTTGGTTGGGTGGTTAATGTTTTGTTAGTGGAAAATATCCCTTTTCTGTCACTAAGGCCTCCTGGCTGCAGCTGTGCTTCTGCATGTGTGTCCCCTCATTTGCTGTTTGTGTGTGTGTGTGTGTGTGTGTGTGTGTGTGTGTGTGTGTGTGTGTGCGCATTATTTTAGTGGCTAAGTACTGTTATATCTCTGTGCTTGTATGCAGAGGATAGGAAATGGGGTTGTTTGTGTGTACGGAGGGTTATATATGTATACAGATTTAAAATGTGTTGTTGAAAAAGTTGTAGATTGGTGGAACCGTATGTGTGCACACTCACAGGGTTATCTCCACTGTTTGTGTTTGCACTGAGCTAGATACATACTGCTTAGATTATTAATAGGAGATCTCTGATTTAGATCATATTTGCAATAAACATAAGCTGTTCAATGGGAGTTGAACTACATTGCTGTGCTAGCTTTCTACATCAATAAGGGCTTCATAGCAGATGGAAACTAAACTCTTGGAAACTAAACCGATGGAAACTAAACTCTTGGAAACTAAACAGATGGAAACTAAACTCTTGTTGTGTCATGTTTGCAAATCATATTGAATCATAGATAAGAAAGGCTTTAATAGTCTGTTTTTAACTTAAGGGAAACTACATTATGCTCTCACAAGAAATTTGTATGTTATATTTGGAAAGAATCCATAACTTCATATTTTGGTCTATTAGGTTTATTTTTTTGGTTTGAACTGGTTAATATCAGTCATGTGTACTGCTGCAAACTCTCCCCATGGGTTGTTTTGTCATGACTCAGAAAAGTGCTGAAATATAATTGGCAACAATAAGAAGCGCCCCGGGGCCAGATAATCTTCCTACACAATGGTTGTACTGCAGAGAAAACAATAGTCCAAAAGATTTGGTTCTCTTTCTTGTTTTTTAACCACTTCCCTCTCATTACCTCTAAACACAGTGGGAGGAGAGGAGAATTCAGACTTACTGTAAATGCAGTCAGCCTGTTCTGCAATCACAGTTGTTTTTTTGTGACTGGTTTCTCTCTGTCTTTCTCTTTCTCTTTCTTTTAAGCCAAACCATAAGCACACCAACCTTCTTTTTTTTTTTTTACCAGCTGCCGCCGTACACTATTTTAAAACTCTTCTGTCTCGTTCCCCACTCAGGTTGCACCCTGAGCAGCCAAGACGTGCGTCTGACCCTGCACTACGAGAAGGGGTTCACGGTGATGCGGGAGCCATCGGACCCTGGCGGGGGTGCGGTGCTGTACAGGTACCCCTTTGAGAAGCTCAGGATGTCGGCTGACGACGGGGTCCGCAACCTTTACCTGGACTTTGGGGGTCCGGAGGGAGAAATGGTACGTCTAACTCGGAACCAGGCTTATCTTTTCACTGCTATAGGGGAATGCTCTGCTTCCCCAACAGCTTGCATTTTTTTATTGAACTTGGTAAATAAAACATTAGAACACAAGGTGAAATCCATGGAGGATGACAACAAGCAAGGAGAACATGGCTTTAAAAAAACAAAAGACTCGGCAGCAACATTATATAACATTTACAACTTGAAGTTGTTGATAAAGTCCCATAGTGTTGCAGTCTGTATGATGTTGACATTACCAATACCCCACATAACCCCGTACCCTGTTCATCCTTGTCTTTCCATCTTGCAACCCATTGAATCCCACCCCCTCTTCCTTCTGTTTCACCCTTCAGGTGTTTGACCTCCACTCCGGGCCGAAGCCAGTCGTGTTTGTCCTCCACTCATTCCTATCGGCCAAGCTGACGCGCATGGGCCTGCTGACGTAAGCTAGCCCCGACCAGGTCAGCCGACAACCATCGTGGGGTAGTGACCCCCCCTCCCCGCCCCAAAACAAATGAAATATTATATATAAATATTTTTTTAAACCTACATAGTGTACAGAGGCATCGGAAGAGGCATTGGTGACGCTAAGTTTGTGTGAATTGCCGATCTATGAGTCAATGTTTGTCTAAAGAGAAAAAAAAGTGCCTTCTCTTCCATCCCTTGGCTTTGAACTGCTGGTAAACTGTCGCTGGCAAGGTCAGGGAACCATAAGTGATACTTGTAGGGTTGAGTGCTGCTTGGGCACTCCAGACAGGAACAAGTTCATGTTTTTATAGATCTGTTTCACCTATGATGACATTATGTAGGGAGTAGGAACCAAATGGTGGTAGAAACTAAAGAGCTGTTCAGAAAATGTTCCGTAAAGCCTTTGAGGTAATATTAGGAAACAAATGTGCACAGCATAGTTTAAAAATGTGTTCAGCACCACTCAAAATTATGCAGGAAAAGGACTATGTCAGATAATTTTGATATGGAACCGGTTTTGAATGGTTTGTTAATGTTTCATTTATGCCTAGAATTCCAGTAAAGCCTTTGATAGCGGGCAGTTTCTCAGTACACCGTTTCTGTCTCTGCTAGACTATGTGTACCATGAGAGAGAGAGAGTGAGAAAAAAAAGGTTTGTGTATATTGTATGTTTGCTTTTATAGATTTTGCATGCAGATTGCTGATATTTTGAGTGAGTGTTTTTTACATTGGCACTTTTACTTGCGTGAAAGCATTTTAATACTTCTGTGCATGGGTTGTTAAACACTCAATGTGTTATCACATTATCCTAAACTACTGGTGTAATTTGGATTGCCAACAGTGCCTTTTTCCATTAAGTCAATTTTGATCATTTTTAAGAATTCCTTTGTTTTTACCATCAATTTGACGCAACTATACACGCTTTTGACATGCAACACAGCAATCGTATAAGTCTCACTATGTACATATGTATCTTGGTTTTAATTGTGTATGTTTCTTTTATATGTACAAATGTATGCCATATGTAAGCATGACTTCATGATATCTTACTTAAAATGAACTCTGCTGAGATTATAATTCCTTTAAACCTTAAGCACAGTATTTCATAAAGAATATATATTTTGTCAATCGCATTTCAAGGGTAATCTTGCTTAGGCTGTAGAAAATGCTAAACAAAGATGCTTAAGGATATTTGCAGTTAAACATTTATTGTCAATGCTAATTTACACATTTATTTCTATTGCATGACAATCCAATGCAGAACGCAGCCTCACCCTACAACTATTTATAGATTATAATTAAGCAAATAAGACTTCTCCAAGAGAAGTATTTCTCAGAAGCAATTATCATTCCTCTTTGTTTCGAAAAGGCATACCTTGCCCCTGAACGGCATATAACTGTATTTATTTTATTCCATTTTGATATTATTTGATAACGTGTACCTTCTTTGAATTCTCCTATTTTGTTGTCTGTTACAAGACCTGAATTGTGAAGTGGAACTCAGCTTGAATGTAGATAAACTCAACCCATTGCTCCCAAATTGACCCTCAGTTAATGTTTCCTATTGTCCTAACATCATTATCTTCTTTGTAGGCATTCTGTGTCCTTCATATTTCATGCAAAGGTACAATAATAATATGTCCAATTTTATCTGGCCATACATGGCTAGTCCATCACATACAATAATCTTAAGTAAATTCTAAAATGCTCGACATAATCTCACATATTTAAGGCATCTTAGATCTACATTACTGCCACCAATTATGTTATATATTTTTTTCTGAAATGTACACGGAACTCTACACTGCAGTGATTGTAGGTCACTTGTACTTAACTCAGAGATAACATTTATATTAGAATCAGGACATTAACATCTTCCTCTGCACCTGGTAAAACACCTGGTAAGTCTAAGGCTTTCACTTGTGTTTGATTTGAAACCCAAGCCAATCAATTAATTTAAACTGATGACTATATATGATTTTCCAATGATCCTTTCTAAATGCAAAGCAATGCTTCAGATAATGGCATCCAAACCAAAGTTGTTGCGTGCAACACAATCACCTTGCAGTAAGCGCCAGAAGCTAAATGTGTGCTGCTGCAAATCTCTTTATTATGCAACGTAGACTTATTTTTGAAAGAAGTACCATCTTTTCTGACAACCAGTATGGAATGTATGATATAATTGTTACAACTTCAAATGTAGATACATAGATACTAATAAAACGATAACAAAAAGATCAGTGATTGTTTTTATTCCAGATGTATAGTATACATTTATATTTTGAATTTAAGAAAAGTTTCATCTAATATGAAAACATAACGTGTCCGCTGGGTGGCAGCACCCGTTTGATATCTATGTCCAAACCGTAAAGCGACGCAGTGTTGTTGCCTTTCCCAGACGACCCGCTGCTGCTGAGCAAAGGGAGGCTTTCATCGTTGTGTGCACTTGTTGTCATGTCAAGAGCCGACTGCCCTTTTAGCATCCAGACAAGTTAACAGGCGGATTTCAGGTGTAATCAGAGGGCATACACGCTTGGATAGAAGAACAGTGAGATGAAATGACAACGTCAACGCTACAGGTCCGTCACAAATACGCTAGCATAGAGACTGCACGGTACAACGATAGATTATAGAAGACAGGCTAGCGTTACATTGACGAGTCAGGCTAGCAGTGTGTAGACTACTGTCTTTCCCTGTCTTCACCGTGGTTTTAAAATAAGCCATCGTGGAACCCTCATCCAGCACATGTCAACATGAACAGGTCATACATAGGTTTGGGAGGTTTGCGTGTTTAAAGCAATGTTTTTAATGTTATCATGCTAGCACTTGTATTGATGTATTTATACATCGACAAGGCAGGAGGTATTGGCTGCCTCCTAGTCTAAAATAGTAAGTTGACCGGACTATCTATAAAACAAATAATTTGGTCCTTGAGATCTGTTAGTATACTGCTTTTCGGTAAATAATCGATAATAATCGATATTACAATAACTATTACAAGAACTTGCAATATCTGGTACTACCCTCATTTTTATTGTCAGCTACTATTTCAATAGACCATAATAAAAATAATGAATGCATTTTTGGAAAGTGATACATAATGAATTAATGTAGCTATTGTGTATGCCCCCTCCACCACTGTCCCATAATCCTACTTTGAAACACTATTTGTCAACCAATGCATTTTCCATTTCAATGCTGATGGCAGAAAGCAATTGACCTCGTGACCAAAGCCACAGAAGAGGACAAGGCAAAGAATTATGAAGAGGCCCTGCGCCTGTACCAGCATGCAGTGGAGTACTTCTTGCATGCCATTAAATGTGAGTACTGTAAGCTTATAGCCTAAATATGTTTACTCATACTTTTTATTCAGTGTTATTGATATCAAATTTAGCAGACAAGTACTACCTTTACATAAAAAGATTGTGTGACTCTAACAAAACAAATAAATGGTCTGTCTGCTCTGTTCCGATTTTATGTTGGGCTCTGCCTCTCCTTCAGACGAGGCCCATAGTGACAAGGCCAAGGAGAGCATTCGAGGGAAATGCATGCAGTACCTGGACCGCGCAGAGAAGCTCAAAGACTACCTGAAGAACAAGGACAAGCAGGGCAAGAAACCGGTCAAGGAGGCTCAAAGCAATGACAAGTAGGCAGTCTCTCCAGATTCATAGTTGCACACCACACTGGACTGTATGAAGTTTAGTTCTCATTATGTATTTGTGTTTGTGTATGTGCGTGTGCACTAGGAGTGACAGTGACAGTGAGGGGGAGAATCCTGAGAAGAAGAAACTGCAGGAGCAGCTCATGGGTGAGATTATGCGTCATGTCATCAAGCCGATGTCTGCCATAAAATGATCTGTTCACTCACTTGTATGGATTAAACCAGTTGTAGCATATACATTTAATGTCACGGTTAAAAAATATCTTTATTGACATCATGAATAGTCTTTCATTCATATTTGTGCTGAGGGTGTCTACCTGTGGAACACCGAGCTATCCCTGTGCACAGGCGCCATCGTCATGGAGAAGCCAAACGTCCGGTGGAATGACGTCGCTGGCCTGGAGTGCGCCAAGGAAGCACTGAAGGAAGCCGTCATCCTGCCCATCAAATTCCCTCACCTCTTCACAGGTGAATCAGAGGCCTAAACCGCACTCTCTCCTTCCCAACATTCATCACTGGATCTCAGCCATATGAATACACCCAGAGGGTCAGAGACTGACCTGACTCTCCTTGGGGTTAATTTGGCAATATCACCCCATCATGCTGAGGCTGTGAAATGACTTATCCTGGATATTTTTTAGATTTAGTTTTTCACTGTGTTTTGCTTGTGGTTGTTGTGGCCGATGAGAGTTGTTGTCTGATGTATTTTAACTGCAGAGTCCAAAACTTACATCCCCAGGGGAATTGAATGTGTGTCGAATTTGCTGGAACATTTCTGTGTGGTCATGCTGTTTACTATTCTGCTTGTGTGGCTTCATGTCTGTCAGGCAAGCGGACCCCATGGAGGGGCATCCTGCTGTTTGGGCCCCCAGGAACGGGAAAGTCCTACCTGGCCAAGGCCGTGGCCACTGAGGCCAACAACTCAACCTTCTTCTCCGTCTCCTCCTCCGACCTCATGTCCAAGTGGCTGGGAGAGAGCGAGAAGTAGGGCCAGCTTTGTCCGTCGTGTTCGCTTATCTTAGAAATACAAAAAAGACAGTTATTTTAAGGAGATATTTTGGGATATTATGTAGGCTAATCAAAAGGTCTGAAAGACTCCTCGAGGGGTCTTGAAGAAACTCAATTGGACCGAAAAGTTTCTCATTCATGGGGTCTTCAGTCCTGTTCCCTCTCTCCTCTCCTCTGCAGACTGGTGAAGAATCTGTTTGACCTGGCCCGCACGCACAAGCCATCCATCATCTTCATCGACGAGGTGGACTCACTGTGTGGCTCCAGGAACGAGAATGAAAGTGAAGCCGCCCGGCGAATCAAGACAGAGTTCCTGGTTCAGATGCAAGGTGGGTGAACTCCAAGTCACCACCCTACACACACACACACACACACACACACACACACACACACACACACACACACACACACACACACACACACACACACACACACACACACACACACACACACACACACCCTCCACACCACACATACAGAACCACCAGCAGACGATAATTAACGGCACATCTCAGAGAAAGGAGGCGTGCATGTGGAGGTCCCGTCAACCCAAAGGGGCGGGGTGTTGTGTTTGTTCCCAGGGGTTGGGAACAACAACGATGGGATCCTGGTGCTTGGTGCCACCAACATACCCTGGGTGCTGGACGCCGCCATCCGCAGAAGGTCAGTGGCCGCCTGGAAGGGCTCAGAGCTGGCGTCCCCGCCCCGATGACCACCAGAGCCAACTAGAACAATCCCCCCCCAGGCTTCTTTCCCGCGGTGTCCTTTTTGCATCGTCCTTGTCTTTTCCCAGCTAATACAGTCGTCTGATAGAGCGCCGGCTTTTCGTCTCCGGCCCCCAGGTTCGAGAAGCGCATCTATATCCCCCTGCCGGAGGAGCCGGCCCGGTCCCAGATGTTCCGCCTCCACCTGGGCAACACGCCCCACAGCCTGACGGAGCCCGACCTGCGGCAGCTGGCCCACAAGACGGAGGGCTACTCCGGGGCGGACATCAGCGTCATCGTGAGGGACGCCCTCATGCAGCCCGTCAGGAAGGTCCAGTCGGCCACCCACTTCAAAAAGGTTGGCTGGTCTTTCTGTCTCAGGGTTTGTCTGCTGATATTGTGCGAAATATTGTTTTTAAATTGAGTCCTGTCGCGTGCTTGGCCCCATATATGATTTGATGAATTTTTTGGGGTGCCCTGCAAATGCAAAGGCAAGATCGCTTGGGCTTAAGCTCCAAATTTAATGAAATATTAATTTGATACTATATATATATATATATATATATATATATATATATATATATATATATATATATATATATATATATATATATATATATATAATAATAGCTTAATTACTATTAAAGTAAAAAACACTGTTTCAAGTTTCAGAATTATTCAATAGTGTTGCCAATAAACAAAATAATTATATGAACATAAAATATAAGAAGTAAACACACCGTTTCAGAAATCTCTAGTACTGCAGCCAGCAAAAATAACTATACAAAATCAATGTATACAACTTTAAAAACAAATTGAAAAACAGTTTCAGAAATCTCCAATTGACAAAAATAAGTACTCGTCGTGAATGGGCTCGTCCACAGGTCTGTTGTTAAAGTATAAGTGACCCCACTGTTTCAGCTGGGCCTATATCATTGTTTTGGGCATGGCGTTTTAGGAAGGAGGGGGCCTGTTATGACCCACGGCAACCTTGTGGTACTGCTTTAGTCCCGTTGTTGTGTATGAGCGTTGTAATCAGCGATGTTCCGTATGAACTGGCCACACACCGTACTGTTGTACTGAGAAGCCCAACCCTCTCTCTGACACGATCATCAAAACCAACGGCTGTCCAGAACGAGTTCTTCCTATCCACAAGCTAAGGAATTTTTCAAACTCATTTAGTGTTAAATATATGATTCGGCTCTGCGTCACCTTGTTGCATTGCAGGTGCATGGTCCGTCACGTAGCAACACTCAGCTTATGGTAGATGACCTCTTGACCCCCTGTTCCCCGGGGGACCCTGATGCCATAGAGTTGACCTGGATGGACGTGCCTAGTGACAAGCTGCTGGAGCCCATAGTATGCATGGTGAGACACACAGCCACCCAAGCACACACACACACACACACACACAGTGTAATAACACATTTAAATGGCCAGTGTTTGCCAAACCCTTTGGTTTGGCAAACACATTCCTCAGGATAGAAGTCTGTATGCTTAAATGGGGACAAAGAAGTTTGAAAACTTCAAAAAATGGTACGCAAATTAGCACGTCAGCTTGTTTGTGTGACCAATACACGTCACGTCGTGATGGATTTCCGGCACATAATTAGTTTCAGAATTCCCCATATACTTATCTCTATCCTATTTGGGGTTCACTATATATGGAATAGGGAATGAGGGAAAAAGCAAGCCAAATTGAACACAGCCTCTTGTCTCTTCCAGTCGGACATGTTGCGCTCTCTGTCCACCACGCGTCCCACCGTCAACTCTGAGGACCTGCTGAAGGTCACGAAGTTCACCGAGGACTTTGGAATGGAGGGCTGAATGTGAGACAAAGCCCCTTCCCGTCTCCCCGAAGGCTACATCTCCTCTCACTGGCTCCCTTGTACTAAGTTCCCCTCAAGTTAAGCCCAGCTACTGTACTTATTCTCACTCCCTCTCTCTCCCTCTCCCCTGCGTCTTTTCTCATTGGATGTACGTGAGTCACTGCCTTTCATGGATTTTTACGTAAAAACAGATGGTGCCTGAAAAATAACAAAAAAAGCTGATGGGGCGAGAGTTGTCTTTTTGTTTTCTCGAATCTGGTCCATGCACTGTTTTTGAATCTTTGGATGAGGAAAAGAGAAAAATAGTCTGAAAGACAGAGTGGACAACAGCCTGTGTTTCCTGTCCGGTCTTAGACGCTACCTAGTACCTTTTTTATTCTACATGTAACCTGACGCAGAACACGGATTCCGTTTAGTTCGTCCCTTTTCAGAGTCTACCGCCTAGACTAGAGTCTTTTAAAAGGATTTACCGAATGTTCTGCATATTAGCTTGATGTAAGCTTTAAGGAACAAACAACAAATAAGTTTGTAGTTAATTGTGCCAGGCACGTGGATGTTTGTGTGCATCTGCTGTCTTTTCATTTGTTATTGTTAATTTATTTGTGTTAATGTTTTTACACATTTAAGGTTGGCTTTGTCTGTTTTTTTTTTACTTTTTCTTTTTTGATGATGTATGTCAATCCAATAGTGATTGACATACATCACTGGCTGATTCCGTAAACCATTGCTTTACTCGCACCAAGATTTCCTTGTTGCTGCCAGCTGAAAAATTGTTGGACTCATAATAGCGGAAGTAGAGTATTGCTCACAATGAAAGAAATCGCAAAAGTGTCGAGGATTCACTTTTCAAAATGTTTGAAAATCGGAAAATCACTGACTTGTAGGTCTTCTCAAGGGTTTTTGAAGTACTACAGTTATGTTCTTGGTTGGTTTACCGGTGCTTCTTTGCAAACCTTGTTTTAAAGCACTTTTTCAGACGTATTTAATTTATGCAGCTCAGTATTTAAGTCATTTAACTGTGTGAATGCTGTTTAGTACGCAACAGATATTGACATCTTTCCCCAGTATTTTCTCAATTGTGATGCCGGATCTATGTATGTTTCAATTCTGTTTGTTAGCATCATTGTACCCAGTAACTTTATCATCAGGAGGTTGTGCGGTTATTTCAGTGTTGGCCTCCTACCCTCCCCTCCCCACAACTAATCGTAACAATGATACTTACAATGATACTTCAGAAATCAATTGTTCAGAGATGTTTGACTGAGCAATATTGCTGCTATCTATGCGTATTTGAAGGTACACCATATGGTTCAATTGCAAAGTCAGTTTATAATAAACTAACATACTACTAGTCATAAAATGTTATAACTACTTGAATAATCTGAAGGAAATAAAATGTCTACATTTCAACTTTTAAATGAATGTTTATTTGTTCCAGCAAGATTGACGGCATTTACAGCAAAGCGAAAAGTCGATAACATATATATAAAAAAAGGATCAAGATATACAGATGCATGTATCACAGGTTTGATTTTTCTATACTACACAGTCATCGTATACTTCAGATAAAATATATCTGATTCTTTTATTATCAAAGGACAAAAAAAATCAAGTTTGGTTGTCCACAATGGTTTGTGTTCATATACAGTCATAGTAGAATCATGGTAGAATACAACAAGTTGTGTGGGCTTGATCTATTTTTCACTCATTTCGGAGCAGCACTTTGAGTCCACTTGTACGTACTACTTCAGTCTCCTCTCCACGATGGTGCTGAAACCTTAAGAAACTACCTTAAATATCCTCTACCTGTGGTCATCTGTAAAGGCCCACCTGCAAATGCCAATCCTACAAAAGGCAGAACATTTCATAAAAAAATGTCTTATTGGAAAGGTCTGTACTTACATATTTTTTTTAACATGCATGTGATCAACATGTACACGAGTAGCCAGCAAAAGCGAAGGGTTTCTTGTATTCAGAGGAGAGGGAGAGACGTTTGGAGGTGAACAGAGGAGCCTTCTGATATTTGACAGATCATTGTTAGTGTGGAATTGGATGCTGTCGTTGTGCTGTGAGGGGGGGGGGGTCTTGTCCACATCTTTCGTCCCATCACACCTTGCTTCGTTTGGGATGGCTCTCTACACGAGGTGCCGCACGCTTGTTGCGGTGGTGTGGGAATGTTGGCATCAGTTCGGGTTCACATGCTGGGGTTCAGTGAGACCGATTAATGCACAAAAACATTACACACACGCAATTTTATATATATATGGCCGATATACTCACGTAGAGGTTTCTCCTTAAAATAGGAACTATCCAGGCAATCTTTGGCAGTTGCTCTGAAATTCAAATGTTTGAAAATTGTCTTTGACTTCAAGTGGTTAACCTTTTAATAATCAGGGGTGCATTACTGTGTGTGTGCACATGTATGGGCCCATGCATGTATTTATGTAGCACATGTACACAGTATGCGGTGTGTAGATCCTAGGGGTTTATGTATGCAGCATGTGTGTATCATATGGGAGTGCAGGCCGTACCTGCGCTGGGGATTGTACATGAAGAGCAGGTTGAGCAGTCTGTGGCCGGCTTCCGAAAGCCAGGTGAATTTGTTTTTCAGGTTGTTGTAGGGCTGCTTCCTCAGACTGTACTGACCAACCAGAGGAAGCCGGGAGAAACCCTGGCACAGACACAGACATGCGGGTTAACTTTAAGCGGCCAAAATAACAAGAAAAAACATGTTTGTTCCATGCCATGTACATGGTGAGTCGGACGTTCTTACAGGCCAGATGTTATCATTGGGCGTTCCCAGTAGCTGGACGATGAGGTCCACCTGCTGGATCTCCGAGCCTCCAGGCAGCAGGGGCTTGTGGGCCAGCAGCTCAGCAACGATACAGCCCACTGCCCTGCAGAGAAACCGCGACATGAGGTGACGCTCACTTCACCTGTGTCGTTGCTATAGACTTCATCAATGTACCTTACTGCAGCATGCTTTTTCATGATTGTTTGAACATTCAAATACTTAATGCAGTTTAAGAAGCATGAGGTCAAAAGGGAAAAATTGTCATCAGGAATTGACTGGACCCGCTCAATTTTATATTAGTGGTTCTGTTCACCATGTATTGCGTGTCGTGGTATAATTGCATACTTTGGCAAGTACATTCCCATACAGTTCAACAGCTTCATTGACCTTTCCAGGCAAATTGTCATCACGTTACAATTGAAACCCACCACATATCTAGTGCAGTTGTCTGTGTTTTTGTCCCGAGAAGCAGCTCTGGGGCTCTATACCTTCAGAGACAGAGACAGAGAGGTGGTCAAGTGTTGGGCAGAATAAAAGTATACAATTTAACGACCCGTGAAGCAAATCAGATATATTAAATAAAACCGATGACATGCGCTAGACCCTTCAACTGGGGAAATATCCTTAGGTAGACACAGACACAGACTGCCAGTCATGCAAGCAGGTTGGTGAGGTAGAGGTCAGAGAGGCGGTAAGACAGAGTGGATCTAAGGAGAAGGGATTAGCAAGGAGGGATTACAGGGATGAGTTTCCATTGTGCCAGCACAAGGACATAGTAAACGCACACACTACTCACCATAGTGTCACCACTCTGGGGGTCATCGGCTGTACAGGGATACCGTACACACGGGCCAAACCAAAATCAGCTGCAGAAAGTTCTTTTTTAATTCTTATTTGGAGCAATATTTTTTAGAACACAGCAGACTTATCCTATCAATGATGTAGCTAGGACGTAATGCTATTAGTTAACAGAATAATCCCCAGGTGCCTGGCTACTGTGTGTGTTCTTGGACAGTTCCAATAGGATTATGATAGGAGGGGGGTGGGGGGGAGGCATAGTAACATTGGCAATTTACCTATCTTAACGCAGCCCTTGTCGGTCATCAGTAAATTAGAAACCTTCAGGTCCCTGGTTGTGCAAAAGGATCATCACCAGATAGGAAATTAGTTCCATGAACAATAAATGTAATATTTTGCCATTTATAAATACATTCAGAGATGCTAACTATATATCTATTGCAACATTGTGTTGGTCAGGACCGACCTGTGCAACATGAAGTTATGGTGAAGATACTCCAGGCCTCGTAGCAACTGAAGCACTATACACTTCACCTAGGAGAGAGAGAGAGTGAGATCCCTTCATAACTACAGTACAGAAAATGGATATGGTTTGTGTGTGGTTCAGCTTCTTCCAATTTGGTTTCACACACACACACACACACACACACACACACACACACAAACACACACACACACACACACACGCACATATATATATATATAAATCTGTTTGTAAATATTAAGACTGAATCTAGAGGCCTTCTCAGACAAGATCACTTCATGTGGTAGATCACTTAACTTCTAGTTCAGCTCAGGACTGCAGACATTAGCTAATTAAGTCAGATGGCAGCCAGAAAAGAAGGGGGGGGTGGTGTGAGGGGAGATGGGTCTGTGCGGTACCTGGGCCTCTGAGAAGGGTGTCTGCATGTTCTCAAGTAAACTGGCCAGGTCCTGCTCACAGTAACTCATCACCAGGAACAGGCTGCAGTGGAAATATTACAGATTGAATGCAGGTAAATGCAAACGGAAGCAGTCCAAATGCAGGTCTGGCTTCATTGTAATTCTTTACTTCTTATAGAACATAAAATAACAAATACTCAACAACAATTAACACAAGAATATTTGTATATCTGACCCTGACGTTGACATTCAAGTGCCCGTCAGTTTAAACCCTTGGTTTGCTGTGTATGCGTGTGAGCCTGGTACCTCTCCAACTGACTCCCCACGACCACCTCCTTCAGCTCCACGATGTTGACATGCCTCAGTCTCAGCAGTAAGGTGATCTCACGGAGGCTGCTGATGGGAATGCCTGTGTGAATCCATACTGTTATATACACATTACACGCAATACATGGAAACAAGAGCATACGCGTCAAAGCTGCTTTGACAACGGTCAATGGACTTTACTAATGGTGGCCATCTTAGTCATTCATCGATATACACGCTGGGCTATTAATTCAAATCTGCGGAACTGTATGAGTACATTTCAATAGTCCGACACAGACTCACCATCTTTCTCTTTGTCCATGCGGACCTTCTTCAACGCCACAATCTCATCAGACCTGGTGTCTCGCGCTCGGTCTACATTGGGGTAAATAAAGGGTGGACATTTATAGATTTAGCAATGCTGACATAGTGGAATAACATCCTATTTGAGCAACTGCTAAGTGGGGGGGAAAGCAATCACATAGTCCAGGAAGAATCAAAGAAAGGGATGGGTTTTCATTTGCGTTTTCACAAGTTTATGTCCAAAACAACCGAGAGCCAGATAGAGTACCAACCGTCCACTTCTGCATGGATACCTAGTATGGATACTTACACACAATACCATAGGTCCCTTCCCCAATTCGGTTGAATTTCTCAAACTCTTTGACACTTCGGCAGGTCCCAAACTGGTAAAGAAAGGGGGGGAATAAAGAGAGGGAAGGCAAAAAGTATTACAGATCGTCTTGGATGAGTGATAAACCCGTACTCTTTAAGGTAATGAAGAGCCTACTAAGATTGCCAGCAATTATCTCTGACGTTAGGGACGAAACCCATTAACCTCTTACTGCCCATGTAGCAGCTTCTGAAACGTGTCCCTGAATGACATGGGCCAGTCATATCTAACTGACCCTTGATGTTTGAGTGCAGCAATCAACTGTAATTACATCATAAAGGTCATATGTGAGGGCCTTAGTTGAATTAGAAAGGAAGGATCAATGGAAAGGATAAGCTGACAATGTCCCTGATTGCTTTAACCTAAACAGTTAGCCACGAATAACATGGTCTGCACAGGGCTGTTGTAGGGCCAAGTATGTAATGTGTGCATGAACTCCAATCGCACGTTCACATTGTCAAGTTCGGTAGTAACCCGACTATAACATGTTGCTTTCACAATAACTGGTATAACTATAGCTAGTTGGTTATTCCTTACCCTATCACTTTGTGGCACGGTAAATGTTTTATTGTTCTTGATCGATTTGAGCCTAATGGGATCCGGTTCATCATCTCCGACATTATCCATCTTGTCAATTGAAACAGCATACAGTTAAGCAAAAGTAGAATGAGTATGTATCTACAAATCCCAAACAACTAGGGAGCGTGTGCCGCCATTGTTTTGCATCGCTTTTAAACTGAACAACCATGAGCTTTTCCGGAGTTCAGCAGCGTCATCTATGCAATCATGACACCAAGAAACGAAAACATTATTCATAAACTGTATAACAATAACCATATACATTATATACATAGATTGTAGCTTGTCACACTATTGTATTGTATTTGGAGCATGTATCACATATCATTTGCATAATAAGCAAACAAGATATACCAACATAAATAATGAATTCATAAGTGAGGCACTATATTGATATAACATGTGTATCCTTGTGTCACCTGTGTGTCATCTGGGATCCACAACCAGCAGGACCACAAGCTGCGTGTACATCATCATCAGAGTGGGATTTTCTTTAGAAAAATGGAAGGGTTTTACTGTTCTTGGTGATCTTGCAGATAATACAGTTCCATCAGAATCACGTTTTGTTGCTATTTATTGGTTTGCGTCCAACAAAAATCGGGGTTGAAGTCGGCCTCCTTTCTTTGATGGCATCGGCTATGGTCATGGTGGATGGCGAAGCGTAGAGGTCCTCTCGGGAAGGGGCCGTGATAACGATGACAGGGGGAGAACCTGAAGTCTCAATGTTGTTCTGTGATGACACATCTGTAATGTACATTTTGCAGAAATAGGGTAAGGTTGTATGGTTTTCTACACACAATATGTTATGAAGACATGGTGGTTTTGTGCAATACCCTATCTATTGAACTCCTGGGGTTACACGCTGGTAGCATGATAGAGTGGAGAGCTGCATGATCAAATATAGTGGTTACAAAAGAGTATAACAATGATAAGGTTCGTTTGCTAAGAGGTTTTCAAGCAGATTTAACCAGGCTAGATAGAAGTCAAAATAAAAATAGTCATCCATTATTATTCTTTCTTTCTTTCCTTTTCCAGATGTACAATTAAATTAAATGTTACTTTATTTCAAACACATAGGTTCAGTAAAAAAAAAAAGGTACAATACAAGGACGCCCCGCTCCAAGACAATTAAGGGGTTGCTCTTAACAACACATACTGCATTCAATCACGGCATTGTATAGTCTGGGAGTATAGGTCTGACCATAACAAAAATAATAAAATGCATGGTGAGAAAACCATTATCGCAGCCCAAAAGCATAGACTCCACGATATAGCTGACCCACACTTAGAAACACACCGAAGTAAAATGTGTTACCTTTTTCTTCGCATTGACTTGAACCAGAACCCATTGAACATGTATATAGACCTTTAATAATAAGAATAAGCAGTCGAAATAAAGGATTGGTTCTCCGTAGCTTGAGCAGCGTTAAGTAGGCAGCTCGACTCAGTGATTAAGCATCTGCGGCGCTGCCTATGTAATGGATGTTATCAGGGCCCCGCCCCGCCACCCCTTATTTTAAATAAGCTCTATTACTAAGCGTTTTTACACTGCCAAATTTGTCTTATTTGAAACTTTTTCACGGTATTGTCCACGAGTTTATTATTAAACAACGTTACCTTAACACACAACAAACAGAGAAAGAAATGCAACACTAACGTCTGTATTATGGAGGCTATACACCTGTAATTGAACTCCTGAAAAGAGAGTAACAAGAAACATGCACAATGACACACGCAATCGCGCGTTTACACGTCTACACACGCACGAACGCACACACACGCAAAAACATACGCGCGCGCGCACACACACACACACACACACACACACACACACACACACACACACACACACACACACACACGCACACACACACACACACAGATATCTGTTCAATGTAAGAAATGGACCGATCAGTTCGGGCATGCGCTTTGTTGTCATCCGCCCTTATACCACGTGATATCTCATAACCAGGAAGTGAAGTGGTGGAAAATCAAAACAAATCCACAAGCTAAGGCTAACCAAAGAGTAATCCTGTTTTTCTTGTATTGTCTGGAATCGTTACCATATTTAAGATGGATGGTAAGAATTGCTATACAACTCCCTCACTGGATCTGTCCTGGAGCTATTTGAGATACCAACCATGACAACGACGGATTGATAGCATTGTAACCGCTAACATTCTTAGTGTGAATTATATTTGTCTCGCACAAATATCGCGAAACAATGCATGTTTCTAGGTGATTGATGAATCAACATTGCTAAAAAATAATTTACCACGATCGCTGTTATAGTTTGGTTAAAATGTGCTGTCTTAGATTGGTTAAGTAATCGAGCATTTATGGAAATTAATGGGTCATGTTCGCCATGGTACGAAAAGGCCTAAACGGAAATGCAATGTAAACCTGAAAAACAGCAGCTGAGGTGTCACCAATCGCTCTAAACTTACGCCGTTTAACTTAGTCATATCTATTTTCGCACCTCTCCCCAGACACGCTCTTCCAACTAAAGGTATGTACCAACAAAATACAAGTCTTAATCTGTTGACTATAACAGATATACAAATGATGTTAATGATGTTTTTCTTTCTTTTTGGTTTACAGTTCACAGCTAAACAACTCGAGAAACTAGCCAAGAAGGCAGAAAAGGATTCGGAGAAGGAACAAGCCAAGGTCAAGAAGGTAAGAAGATGTACATAGTCTACCAGTCAAATTAATCCTCATGTTGGATAGAGCTCTAAGAGCATGGCTTTTCTTTTGCTCACACTCAAAATGTCAAGATATTCGACTTTTTTTCATGTAAGAACATAGTCTTCCATTCATTATTACGAGTAATCTCAAGTATTCATTCACATTCATAAAACTGAGAATTTCGTGTATGTGGTTGTTCTTAATTTGGACTCCACTCAATGCAATGGACTTTAATGGTCCTAATGGTTAACATTAAACATGACAGATATTAAATGGTGGAAATTTGACATAGAATTGAAGATTATCAATGAAAAATATCTGAATACAGTAACTTCCTCAGAAGACAGCAGAAATGTATTTGGTTCTCCCATCCCCAACTCATTTCCGTTAATCATCTCAGCTATCAGTCAGATGGGTTTAAGGTAGTAGTGTTAAAGCTTTGCCCATGCTTTGCCGCTTTGGGTTAATATTGGCAATTATCTCACTTAACATTAAATAATAAATAATAAACACTCAGATGATTTCAGTATTCATGCAAAAGTCTCAGCGTAGGTTCTGCAAAGGTTCAGCTCAATATGGGATATTGTAAGTTTTGCGAAAAGCCATTATATTTCATGATAAAAAATTAGGTATGCATCAATATCTTCTAAGCAGTTTTTTTAAGGCTGTGGGATGTAGTAGTACTCTTACCAAAATAAATGTTAAATGAATAATATCTGTAATGGTCCTGTTGCATGGAGTTCAGATATATTCTGAAATCCACAAGAGGGCACTATACATTTGTTTATGGAGGGATAGGTGGCCAGTAGTGTAATCAATTGATTCATTTTCCCATTACAATTATTTTCACATGTTTATGTGTGTGTCTCTGTGTGCATGTTTCTGCTGTCACCAGGCTCTTCAACAGAAGAATGTGGAATGTGCCAGAGTCTATGCTGAGAACGCCATACGGAAGAAAAATGAGGGGCTTAATTGGCTGCGTATGGCTTCCCGCGTGGATGCTGTTGCCTCTAAAGTTCAAACAGCAATCACTATGAAGGGGGTGAGTTCTGCCGTTTTCATTTGTCTGCTAAGCATGCCTCATAAAGAACAGGCCACTTCACATTGATTCGGGCACTGGGACCAGGGCAGTTTATATGTTAACATTATTTTTTGAGATAGGCCAAGTTTTGAATGTGACTAAATGATAGCCACTATACAAGATAGAAGAACATGGCCCGATTGTATGTTCATCTAGGCCTAGACTAGTCACATAAGAGCACCTGCACGCTGTAAGAACATACTATGTGACAGGGTCATTCTGATGCTGTACCGGATCGCTGCGATGAAACAAAGTCTTCAGAACAAATGTACAATGTTGTATTAGATGATTTACATTATGTGGCCTTATGAAAAACGCACAGGTATTTTATTGATATGCTGCGAAACACTTTTAAACGCACTTCTCGTGTCAATTAGAGTCAGTGGCAGTGGTCAGATAATCAAACAGCTCAAAATCTTTGTAATAATTAACATTATGCAAGGGATGCAGAATTACAGTCTTACTTAAGTTGTAAGCCTGTGACCTATAGTTTTACAGACTTAATATCTAAATACATTTTATTTGTATCAAGGAATCTCATCACTTGAAACTGGTACTTTCCAACTGGATCCCAGTCGAAAAGGGAGGGGTTAGAGGGCAGGGGGTATTCAGTTGGTTACATCACCAGTGGACTTAATGCTGCACACTGTACCACACCGCACCGTTATTGGACAGAGTATTGTATGCCTAATAACTCTTTCAAATGCTTGCCAAATTAGCCCTCCCCCTAAGATCTTTGAGTCACAAAGGAGAATAAATGTTCCAGTACTTCCGTTTCATCATATGTAATATTTTAGCTGATTCAATTGAACCTGAATACCTAACGTTAAGTCTTCATATAGGTGATAGGGTAGGGAGTAGGGAACACGATCCTTAACAGCTAAAGAGAGTCACAAGTGAATGCTTGCTATGAAGGCAATATAAGGGCACCTTGTTGATAAGGTGGACTAATCTCCTGCTTTGTATTATCTATCAGGTGACTAAGAACATGGCCCAGGTTACAAAAGCTCTGGACAAAGCTCTGGGCTCCATGGACTTGCAGAAGGTTTCAGCTGTCATGGATAAGTTTGAAACCCAAGTCCAGAACCTGGATGTTCACACCTCGGTCAGTGTGTGTGTGTGTGTGTGTGTGTGTGTGTGTGTGTGTGTGTGTGTGTGTGTGTGTGTGTGTGTGTGTGTGTGTGTGTGTGTGTGTGTGTGTGTGTGTGTGTGTGTGTTCCTGCATACTTGTTTTCAATAAACCACTCACTCCATTTTAAAACTTGAATGTAAGTTAAACTTTAATGTCATTGTACATATAATGCTTTCGCACCACTGTTGAGGTCTAAATAGCATGGGTCGTTTGATAAAGATAAACCGCTCAAATCGAACCAAAGGCTCACAACCACATTTCCATTTCAAACACGATGGGTGTCTGTGGATGTCCTGAGTGGAAGACATCTCCCAGCTCATCTGGAGTTTGCACACCTTTCTTAATGGGAGCTCCTCTCATGCACCCCACCAGGTGATGGACGACGCCATGAGCTCGGCCACCACGCTGACCACGCCCCAGGAACAGGTGGACAGCCTTATCCACCAGATAGCGGAGGAGAGCGGCCTGGAGGTCATGGACCAGCTGAGCCAGCTGCCGGCCGGGGCAGCGTCCCTGAGTGGGGAGACCTCGAGCAAACAGGACAAGGAGGACCAGCTCTCCCGACGGTGCGTACCCCATTGTGGTGGGAGCATTGTGTTGAATGGGGTGTTGTAGTAAAGGCTGTGGGCTAAAGTGAAATGATGCCGAGATTGTGGTTGGCGTCGTCTTCCCGTGGAGAACGTTGTTCCAGAACAGTATTACTCATTGCGCGGCTCGCAAGCCACATGCGGCTCGCCAAGCCTCTATTTGCGGCTCGCATGGCGGTAAAAATATACAGTGATATGATCATGCAGTGAATACAGATATTTAAAAAAACAATACAAACAATTATTTAAAAAATAAATCAACAGCGGCATTAAAAGGTGGAAATATAGCCTTGTCTAGAAAATATTTTTAAACTTGCTCGGCTCTACGCTGACAGCGGGGTTGCCAGATTGGCGGTTTTCCTGCATAACAAGAGAGAATGTGCTCTTTGGATGGACTTATTCTTATAAACTTATTCTTCAATAGCTTCCATGTTATGTGACCCAGTGTCTCCACATTATTCCAGAAAATAGCACACAGTCACACAAGTCTTAATTTTCCTCTCAAAGTGCACCAGATTGATGCATTCCAGGTTAAAAGGTACCAATTTTCTTCCGGGGGAGCATGCCCCCGGACCCCGCTAAGGACCGGGTTCCCTCCACAGTTTCACAAAATTCTGTGGGAAACACTGCTTCAGGGAGGACATATTATTAAGCAGGCATACTTATTTATGACTGGATTTATAGCTTTTGATACTTTGCGGTAAAAATGGCTCTCCTGTTGACGTCGTCCTGTCAGTGCGGCTCTCCTGAAAAAAATAGTGAATACCACTGTTCTAGAAGAATGACTCGGCACTTAAACGTGTCACTTTCAGATGTGTCCCATGTATTATTGAATTAGGAAACATGAATACAGGACATTTAATCTGAACATTTCTTTCAAACTATATATTTTGCCCCCTGGTTGATCTTTGCAGAAGAAATCAAACAATTTATTTATTCTAACGCCAAATGTATGGTACCCATTGCCGAAAAGAAAACCAGTAGGCAGTGTAATTGTCATTCCTGCTCAAGGCGTCGACAGAGCTCTAATTCCCCTCTCGGTTCACAAAGCTTTAGTTTACGTTTTGGCTATTGTGCTCTTCCAGTGCATGTCTTTCCCTTGCGCTTCACACAATTTTGTTTTAAACATTTAAAATGTTTTACTCACTCTGTTTCATCTGTATCTTTAGGTTGGCTGCACTTCGGAACTGAGAAGATGTAACAGAAATAGCGGTTGGGCTATAAATGGTCACCGTGGGAGACAGACCAAATTAAAGGCAGCACTGAACAAATACATTGTGTGTTTGTGTGCGTGAGTGAGTGAGTGAGCGTGCGTGAGTGAATGTGTGTGCGTGTGTGTTTGTGTGCATGGGTGAATTTGTTGAGGTGTTATAACTGTTGGTACTTAATGAGCCTATTGATTACCTTCCCCTTGGTCTATAAATACACTTCCACACACTGGCCAGGAATAACACCTGAGAAGGCACAACTCCCAGCAGTTTCCCACTCTCTCTGTCTCTCACGAGGGCCCATTTGCAATTCAATCCATCTCTTCTCTGTTTGGCACCTTTTCTAATTTCCCCTTTGCTCTCCTTTTACCTTTTGGCTGAAAGAGAGGCCTTCTATTGTTTGTCTTCCTCAATTCTACTGGCGCTCATCTCCTCCCAGTCACACTACATTCACCCAGAAATGTACACACACACACGAAACATGCATAGAGAAGACTAGCACACGCCCTTGCAAACAATCACAACTATGTTTTTGGGCGTTTGCTTAACAACCTCCTTACAATACGGGATGAGAATGCGAGTAGATGTAGTATATATATATATATAGATAGGGAGGTTACAGGCTATACTATACTTGGGTGCATATGGTTTGAAGTTAAATATGTATGTTTGCCCCCCTTGATGTGTTTTGGTCTTCTGTCAACCTGCGGTTTGACAGATGTCTGCCTGTATTGGGAGAGGGTATGAAGAGGGCCACTCTCATTCTGTCTATCAAACTGTTCTTTAAGTGTTGACAAGACCGGTGAGGAATTAAAAATAAATAAGGTGCGTATAAAACAAATAATACAAATATTAATTCTAGGTGTGTAAGCCTCAAACCAATATAACAAGGACAGCTAATACCTTAGTGGTATTTTTTTCTTTCTTCTTCTTTTGTGTCTTATTTTCATGGTTTGTTGTGGGTTTCTCTCTGTATATTTTCTCCTTTGTTTTCATACGTCTATGTTTTTCCTGCTGTCCACGTGGCATGCCTTGCTCAGGGTACAGGTGTTTGCATCGGCCCTTTGTCCTTCTGTGCCTGAAGAGCAGTCTTTAAGGAGGCTGCCAATAGTTGGCTGAAGCCTTGAATGCTGTTGACTGCCGTTTATCACACTGCCGCATGTCGCTGTCAAGAGGGTTCAAATGCATTGGGACAAATGTAAGGCCAATTCTGATTTTAAAGTAAATTCTCTGTACAAGCGAAGGTATAGGCTAAGTGTCACAGGCCAAAGGAGACTTTTGCGTGGACATCTTTTTGTTTTTGTTCTGAGGACATCGGTTTTGCTTAAAGATCTTAGAATCCTTGAATAACATCTCTCAAAGCTATTTCTTGGAAACCAGCCCCAGTCTCCACATGTTATTTTCTGTTGATTATATTTGCTGTATCTCATCTTAGCAGTTGGCACATCTATTCCAAACATGTTGAGGAATATATGTCATTGAATGTGTACCACTAAACAACAGAAATCAAGATGCAGAGTGTATTCAATTTTAGCTGGGTTAGTGTTGATTGTATTTTGACCAGGACCTTTCCACAGGTTTGTTCTCTGTTTGGGGACATTAACCTCGCTGGCAGAGAGACATAACAGAGAACACAGATCACCTTTGGCGTATATCCTTTGCTTTGAATATAGGAAGGGTTATTTATACTCACCATTACAGACCTCCCGGTGCATTTGTTTTATATATTTATCTTGCTAAATAAAATCAATTTCCCTCAGATGCAAGTCTTCGGTTTTTGCTTCCATTGCTGTTTTTTAAGTGTCTATGAAGATGAATATGTGGCACCATGTTTTAACCATAACTGCACATCCCCATCCACACTTGACTTTAATAAGCACCCTTTTCACTCAAGGGCGGAGTTTACTTATTTGTGTGTGTATGTGTGTGTGTATATATAGATATAGATATAGATATAGATATGCATATGTGTATCTATATATATATACACATATAATTTTATACCACATAGGTAAATATTTGCTCACTTCTTAACTCTCATAGATGCTGACAGCTAGAAGGGGTCTGAATATACGGTGGGAGGCATAGTAGATTGTATATATGATAGGATCAGGCACCCCTACGTTTGCAAACGCATTGAGCCAGCCAAGCAAATCGCTGCCTACTACAAAACGGGAAGCCCTCTGGGAGTAGTAGTCTGGTGCCAGGTTTCACTGTAGTGTTTGTGGTATTACAAAAAAAAACATTAGCATGCTCTGAAGCCCGGTGGAACTGGATACCCTGAGGGAGTGTGACTTTGACTGTGACATGGTGCGACTTGAGTGACCAGTCACAGTCGTTTAAGGTGAGCCATCGGAAACCACCTTGATAAACAAGGATATAAAGTTGAATTAAAGTTAACAAACTGTTTACCTAGTTGTGTGTTATTGTTGCTGTATTATGAACATATTCAACAGTTTGGCCTTTTGGCATCATGCAGACAGACATACAGATGTAGTTAGATCCACATACACGCACTAAGCAAACACACACTAAGCATACAAACTAAGCACACACAGAGGTAGATTGGTACAGAGAGACACACAGAAAGATAGATGGATTGACAGATAGATAGCAAGTTCCTTGGTAAAGCGGTGTTTCCCACGGACGACCCCCTGAAACCTCCCCCTAGAGTTTCTCTCGTGTGACGTATCTTTCCATATTCGCGTATGGACGTGGACTTTGGGCGGCTCCTATTGGTTGTGAAAGCGTCTTACTGAGTCAGTCAGAGAGGGAGGGTAGAAACAACAAGCTGCCGAAGAGGAAAGGGCTATAGTGGGATGCTTATAGCTGTCACCGAGGTAGGATACAACAAATACAAAAATGTGATGCTCCCTCTTACCAAGACGGACACAATTTCGTTTCCCGAAGATAAATAGAAAGCCTCCATATCGTGTGGCATGGATGTGTCTTGTTCTAACGGGGGTTGCCATTGGATGGGGCGGGGTGATGTTTAGGTTCCGGTATAAAGCAAGATAGAAAATAGTCATTCGGAGAAATGTGGCACCGGCTACAAACGCAGTTATTTTGTACCCGAGGAAATGAGGAGTTTAGCCGCTTTTTATAGCCGGACTGCGGTCTAAGAAGACAATCTAGAGGGGCGACTGGAAATAGCGGATCTATGCGGATCCCCTCTGCCCCCAGTCCGTCAATACGATGAGGACGCTATTTGCATTTTGTTGTCTCTTCCTGATTGCCGGAGGAGCGGACCAGGTGACGACGGGCAAGTCCCCAAGCAACAGCGACAATACGAACGTGACGGCCGATAGCGACAGAAGGTATATTAGAATCGGCGACGGATCATCGCACGAATTTGAATTTCCCGAAAACACCAACGGCGTGATTGTTATCTCCAGTCAGTACCGGAGCACCAACGCGAGCAGGAAGGGGCGCGAGAGCTGGAAGCAGACGCTGAGCGTTCACTCGTTGGACCCGGAGGTTTTATCAATCCTGAATGTGACAGACGGTGGACGTGCGGGGCCAGTTAAAAGTTATATTATCACAATAAGGTCTGGTTTGCCAGGCACAGCACAGTTGCAGATCCAGCTCCTGGACCTAGATCAGGACGACGCCATGTCAGTCCTGGTTGAAGAGAGGACAGACTACTCCATCAGGGTGTCAACGCCAGGAAGTGAGGATGCAGCCACCCTGCTCATTCAGCCCGGGGGCTTTTCCCACTTCTCAGAGAACCCCGTGCTGTTTGCCTTGCTGCCCCTCATCTTCATCAACAAGTGTGCCTTTGGGTGCAAAGTGGAGGTGGAGGTGCTCAAGGGTCTCCTGAGGAGGCCTGCTCCGTTGCTACTTGGGGTGGTGGGACAGTTTCTGGTGATGCCTTTGTATGCATATTGCTTGTCCGAACTGGCCTCCCTGCCCAAGGCACTCTCTCTAGGCCTGGTGATCACCTGCTCTGCCCCGGGGGGCGGTGGGGGTTACCTCTACAGCCTGTTGCTAGGCGGCGACGTGACCCTTGCCATCTCCATGACGCTGGTGTCCACGGTGGTGGCGGCGGCGGCCATGCCCCTGTCGTCGGCACTGTACGGCTGGCTGCTGGGCGTGCACGCCGCCCTGCACGTGCCCTTCATCAAGATCCTGGGCACCCTGCTCTTCATCGCCATCCCCATCTCGCTGGGCATGCTGGTGAAGCTGCGGCTGCCGGGACTCACCAGAGTCCTGCTGGCGCTCATCCGGCCCTTCAGCTTTGTGCTCATCGTGGGCGGCATCTTCATGGCCTACCAGATGGGCGCCTCCATCCTGGCCAACGTCCGGCCCCAGATAGTGGCGGCCGGGGTGACCGTGCCCATGTTCGGCCTGCTGGTCGGGGCGGCCCTGGCGAGGACGGCGGCGCTGGCGTTGCCACAGAGGAAGACGGTGAGCATCGAGGTGGGCGTCCAGAACAGCCTGCTGGCCCTCGCCGTCATGCAGCTGTCCTTCCAGCGGGCCGAGGCGGACTTTGCGTCGCAGGCGCCCTTCATCGTGGCGCTCAGCAGCACCTCGGAGATGCTCCTCATCGTCCTGGGACACTTTGTGCACCGGAGGTTCTGCGGGACGGCCACCCCCAGGACTGTCACCTGATTGTAGCCTAGTGGGTGCTGCCCCCCCCCCCCCCCCCCCTCCCCTCTCCCCCTCTGTCCCCTATTCCCCCGACACCTCCCAACCCCGATAACCTGTGTATGGATGTGGGCGCCCCATGTTTGGGGCGACCGTCCAGCTGCGCGAGGCGACATTCATTTAACAATCAACTCTCCATCGGTCAGCGTTCTGCACATAGTGGCGGCTGGGCTTTATTTTGGAGGGTTCTTTTTCAGTGTTTTCATGTAAAACCAAAGGCCTTTTACCCTCCGAGCTGTTTTGTGTTATTTTCCAGTATGTGCTTTTTAAACAAGATTGTACTGTGAGGTACTTGATGTGTTGATACACATGTGAAGAAAAATACTTATAAAGAAGATATTTTTCTACAAATGTTTTTTTTTATTTTAAAAAGGTTTAAAAAACAACTAAAAAACATTGATTTGTATCATGTTTACAAGTGGTCCAAGTGTCTTAGGAATGCGAATTTGAAAAAAGGATAATCTGTTGTTGTTTTTTAAGGACGGGGAAATATAATGGATGTTTCAAAGTATCTGCTATTGATTGTGTTTTCTGGATACAGGAAATCTTGTACTTGAATATTGCAAGAAAATAAATGAAAAATAAATGCATTGAGAAAAGCAGTTTACAGTAGCCTATGTCACTGGGATATTGAAATTAATGCAAACTAAACTCTTTCCGCCTCGCTATCGTGGTTAGTTGGCGGCTTCACACCAAGATCTTCACAAAGCCTTGTTGGTAATCATCATTCTTGTTAGTCATTTTCTGTCACTATTCCCTGAATGCTTTCAACTTTTACAAATACCAAAGCTGAACTAGTAAGATTGTGTGCACACAATTAACAAGACTGGACACACATTCTTTTGTCTGGCCAGAGGCCTTAACCAGGGAGCATATTTCTTTACAGGGACCATTTATTTACTTTTCACCTTTTTTTTTTCTCCCTTAGTGGTGGGCACTGGCACTAATTCTTCACACTAAGCTTTTGTAGTGGAAAAGAAAAGTGTTCAAACAGGGTTGTTTTCCCCTTTGGCGCGGGGCGGAACCCAAAACCTGCCTGACTGAAGGTTGTTGGTTTTGCAGTGAAATTTGGTACCTTTTTATAGCTTTCATCAAGGTGCCACAACAGTTTATCCCTACAGTGGGTGATAACAATGCCTCTAAAGATGACCTGGTGATGGATTGCTAAAGAAGAATCTAATTCTAAACAGCATAATGGCCTATGTTTTACATAGTACAGTATACCAGGTTGCTGATTCAACACCCTGTCGGTTGGAAGTGCTGATGCAATGTCAGTGTGTCTGTGAGTTGGCTATAATCGTTGGGAGACATAATACACACAAACACAATATCGGAAGTAGACAAATTGGTAATCTAAACATCAAGATTCCTAGTTACAGCAACAAAGCTATCCCATTACATTACTCATTGTAAGAATTTACGCTTAATAATAATCCTTTACTTTGCTATCCTTTGTTGGTGCTTTGAAGTCAGTCATTCAGATTATTTTAAGACTCCTGTTTCACCTTGATTACAATGTTGAAAGGAGCTGCTGGTGAGTAATGTTTTCCTCTCGTAGATTTTGGTATTGCATGCTGTAGCGCAACACATAACCTTCGCCCCAGTTCAGTTCAGGGTGCTGGGTGCATACACTAACTTTTGCTGCCTGTGAGCAACAAAGCTTGGCCCAGTTTGAAGCAGCTTATACAAGCGTCATTGTCCAATTGCCAACAGTGTTCTACCATCCTGTCCTCTGCTCACCAGAAATTTGAATTGCAGTGAGACTGTAGGAATGTGAAATTATTTTTGGGTAGTGTTATTCATGCTAAATGCATCGGGTACTGGATGTCAGCTGCTGCACTAACAATTTCATTGAGATAGGCATCAATGTGTTGGAAAGGATTAAAGTAAATTCACACACATTTTGGAGTTAGAGAAGCGTAGAGGTGCAGCTCTGAGCCAAAACGTAGCTTCCTAGATCATAAAGCTTTGTCGGGGGAAGATGTTTTCATTGTTTGAGACAGGTTATAATCACTTCATAGGGAGGATCACTTATTTCAAGAACATGAAGATACGTTTTTGAAACCTTTGATTTAAGCCAATGAAAATCAACATTTCGTCAATAAAACTTCATAGACGCATATGTTAACAAGCCATTGCTTGTCTGCTCATGATGTAACATAACCGATCCGTTGTGTATCACTTTAAATTCATACAGGTTGGATGTGTAGCGCTGCGGGCATTTTTACTTGACAGTGCAATGTTAATACATTTTTGTCTATAGTGTGCTGCTTCAGTGGTTTAAGTAGACATAATCTGATTGGACATTGTTGTGGTGGTGTTTGTAGACTTAATATAATTGTGTATTGTTTTTGTGATGTTAATACTCTGTAATCTAGTGTAGTATCCTTCGGTCACTAGGATTTAACCATTATTATTAGTAATCAGGCTGTTTCAGGGAATAGTGAGTTAGCCTTTTCTTATCTTCCAACATGTTCTGTTGTGGCTTACAGTTGTGCAACCTAGGGTTACTTGCACATAGGGTTGTGGTGAACTAATCTTAAAACCATTGTAGGGTATTTTTACACACAGTCTAGGATAAAGTTAAAGAACGTACGCTTACTTTAGGAGATCATTTTACCTGCTTGAGGTGGGAAATTTGTTATTTGTTTGTTGAGCTATGTGTGAGAACGGGTTTATATTGCTAGGCCCTCAACTTGGGGATATTTTAGCATATAGCAGTTGTGGGCATAGAGCAACAGGGGGGCACTGGTTTCTGAATCACCCCTAAATGAAAATTTACCCTTTGCCCCCTTCCAAACTTCCCTCCATTTTCTTTCAAATTTCACACTATGTCTGTAACTTGTCTCTGTCACAATTAAACGTTGCTGTACTGTACCGCCTACCAGGTCTTCTTGGAGGATTATGGAGGCATTGGACATCCCCCTTTCGGACAGCCCGGAAGAGGGCTCCCCCAATCCCTCGCTGACTCCCCCCCCCCCCCCACTCACAAAGGTGGTAACCAACTCGACCTTATATTCATCAAGAACTGCTCCACCACCGACCTTTCTGTAACACTTCTTCCTGTCCCTCACCACTCTTTCTTATCTTACTCTCTTCCCCTCTTTCAAACTGACACACCTCCTTCTACACATACTGTGCCTAGCCACCACAAACCTTTGCACCCTGTCCCCCTCTATCTTGCCTCTTCCAGCTCTGTGGTTGATAGATTCGGTGCACTCTCCTCTCCTCTTTTTCAGTCTCCTTATATGCACCACCAAAGCACAATCTGAACAAGACTGTGCTGCTCTTCCTTCCATGGAATAAATCATCCACAATCTCTCCATCAATGTTGAGAACTCTGTGGTGTCTACGGCTCAAAGGGGAAGGAACTCCTGCATATGCATGCTCCACAACATCAGCAGGATACATGCGTTTCTCAATCAGAAGGCCACGCAGGTTTGTCATTTGTGTGTCATCATGTCATTTTGCAAATAGACTACTGCAACCCCCATCTGGCTGGTCTGTCAGCATGTATCATTCAACGTCTGTAGCGCATCCAGAAGGCAGCAATGTGGCCTGTCAACCTACCTAAGTTCTCATGCAACACCGCGCCAACGCACTCTGCACCGGCTACCTTTTGGATGCTTGAATCCGATTCATGTCACTGGTACTTGCCTACAGTAGTGCAGTTTGGCTCAGGCCCGTCCTTACAACCGGCTTGCTGTGAGTGGTCCCCAGATGCTGCCCAACAAAATCCTGATTGTTGGCTTATTGTTGCCACTGACATCAGGATAGCAGAAACCCTAACATCTTCTGTTGCAGACTAAAACATATCTTTTTCACTGCATCTTGGCTCATAAAGGAAACATTTGAATTGAAATAAAATGAATAAAAGAATGTCTCTGCTTTTTTTAACAATTGCAAGATTCTTGTAATTTCTGGGTTGTATTGTCATGTTTGAATGCATTTATTGTAAGTTGATTTGTATAATAGCGTCCACTTAACAAATATAATGTAATGTGTGATGTCTGTGCATGTGTGTGAGTGTGTGTCTGCGCATGTGTTGTGTGTGCGCAAGGTCATCTCTTTCTCAGACACAGGCCATCTACTCAGCTGTCTTACACGCACACGCACACGCACACGCACACACACACACACACACACACACACACACACACACACACACACACACACTGCTTCTGATCTTTTTTTGTCTGCTGTCTGCAGGCTAAAAGCAAAGTAGTCGGCCGGGCAATTTGTGGCCTGTGTGTGTGGGTGGTGGATGAGACAGGGGGAAGGGCGGAGGGAGGTGGGCTGGGCTGGGGTTCAGAGTCATCTCTTCATGTTCATGCATTCAAATAATTGATTCTCTTTGTCGAGTGCAAATGTTCTTTCTAAAACTAAAGTACCGCATGATATAAAGGACTGATTACAACACACACACACAAACAATAATGTATTGAAAACAGTACCTCCTCTTTATTTTTAAGGAAGCAAACTCTTTCGCTGTAACCATAGTATGACACCGCTTTCTAGTCTGTTAGTCAGTCTGAATGTGTGATTATTAGGAGCATTTGTATTATTTCAAAAATTACGGCCATTCACCAATTCTCAATTACTAAATCTTTGGAGGAGGGGGGGAGGAGTCCATTGGAGTCCAATAATTTATAATGGGACTCCCATTATTTACTTTAATAAATTATCAGGCTGAAGTACACTTTATGTGGTTATTATGGAATAAAAGGGCTAGGAATTAATAATACCCACCCACCCTCCCAAACACACACACACACACACACACACTGCTCTCTGATTTTTTTTGGTCTGCTGTCTGCTATTGTGCTAAAAACCACCGCACACAAACTGCAGAACCTCGTTAAAACCAGACTGTATAAAATAGGTTGAAAGAAACTCAGGGTAAGCTCTTGTCCATCCAGCCGGATAATCCGGATTGGCTTCGGTTTCATCCAATGAGTCAGAAGAGCGCGAAGACACATGACGTAAATATCATATCAAAAATGTGGCAGTGCAGAACGAAATATTTATAAACTAAGGTTAAATAACATATAGATAGCTAAACACGGCTACTACAATTGGCTAGTAACATTAAGGTTTACTTGTCACAAGAACAATATGTCACTTAATCTAAGCTCCGTTTCACAAAAAAGGACTCTCGAAAGCCTCCTTGGTGAGTCGAAGGGTTTGTTTCCTCTCCTTATAAAACATTCTTCGTGTCGACGTCAGACTTCATGTGGTTTTCTGTCGGTGATACTCTGCCATATCTAGGCTAAAAAGAGTTGTACCTTAATGTAAAATCCTAAGGCAACCTTAATTTACGTAACCTAGGTTGATGAAAACTTTGTTTTGCCACATCTCGCATGAGAAACAGCAGTTTCGAACAAACCAATGTCTCACATAATAACAAATCATTTTACGAAACTACAAACATTTGTTAGTTTGCTTTAAAAATGGCGGGGGTCGTTGCGATGTGACGTAGTGATGAACAAGCCCTTACATGACCGCTACAATCTAGCATAATTGATTGAAATTAAGTTTGAATACGATTCGTTATAGTAAGTTGATGCACAATAAATACATTTGTGACATTTTATAAGAATTCGCTGTTCCTATATAAAACATTGTTTTAAAATGATATTACCATAGCACTCTAACCTATGGTAATACATTATATATACCTGATTGTTTATTTACATAATATGAATCGGGACAGAATTCCAATATAAGATGTTAATCTTGACACTTTCACATGCGCTCTTCTATCTATCTTTAAATATTACACCAAAATCAAACTATTTGTCACACCAATATTACTGGTAACTGCCGTTATTTGTATCTGCAGAGAAGAAAAATCATTATATTGTGAAAATGGCCGGTGATGTATCAACTCCACATTCAATTCACAGCTGGTCGTGTGACAAAGAGGCCAAAGGTGGAAGATAGCAAGAAGCTCCAAGAGGCAGCAATCCACCTGTTGTACCGACACCAGAACCTCTCAGGCCTGCTCTCAGAAGTCGTGGTTAGTTGACTAAGGCGAGAATAGTACTTAAGTTTGGTTTAAAACGTGAAATGTGAAGTGAGATGGTTGCATTGGCATTTGCGACAGTCTCTTGTAGTAGTAAATGTGTTTGTCCTATGGAATCCATAGGCCTTGAGTAATTTGTGTTTTAAAAATATTGTTAAACAATCTATTTAAATTGGTCTAAACTCCCTATACATTCAATACCAACTACTGAAATAGAATGCCCCTGGCTGCCTACATTTATTTTCTTCCATGAAGATTCAACGGCCTTCCGCAGACACGTGTGTGGAAAATGCACAGCAGAAACAGACTGTCTCAGAGTTTCTTCCCTCATCTCTTGCTGGATCGCTTCTATGTGAGTTTTGGCCGTTTCCCTTCATAAACAACGTTGTTTCAAGTATTGGGCCATATTGATGGCCTTGGTTTGCACTTTGCATCATCCGATGCCACATAGCAGGAGAAAGAGGGCTTCCCTCCTGATGCCAGTAATGACATCTCCTTCTGCACTATTCCCAAATGCTCTGGCAGCATTTCTCGGAAATGGCACGTCCTAATTGTTTTCCTGTGTTTTTTTGTCTCTGCATGCTCAGTCTGTTTGTGTGTAACAATGTGCATGCAATGATTGTATTTATTTATGTATTCTTTGTATTGATATTTCATCCCTAGTGCCTGTGTTGAAGCGGCAGGCAGACAAGCTTGGCGTGTCGGTGGTTGCTCTTTCTGTCAGGACTGTCCTGAAGAGACTGAGAATGACTTGTAATGATGATGATGATTATGAAGCTAAAGTGGGCAATGGGGTCAAGAGAGTTCTGCTCACCTCTTGTCAGCGAGTAAGTGTTGGAATGATTGGCTTGCATAGTGGATACTTTGCAAAGAAAATGAGGGCCATTTCATTTAAGTAGTTCCAAAGTAAATATGTGGTTCTTCTATGTGTGAACGTGATCCCTTCAGGTTCAGCTGTGTTCGCTGCTGCTCTCAGCCAGAGAGCTGCTATCCCTTGGAGCCTTCTGCCCCAAGCTCTTTTGGCAGGAGTACACAAAGCATCAGGTGTGTTAATGGGCGTCAGTATGTTCTTGTGTATGTAAAAAATGTGGGTATGCTTAAAATGTTAATAGTTCGAATATGTGCAAATTGGTGTGCATAGTATGAACAGGTATAACATCATTCAAGGTTTTGTCCAGCCTATTTTTAATTGTCTTAATTGTCTAATTAATATGCATGGTGTTTGAGTTGTGTTTGGTGTGTGTAGAAACGACTTATATGTGCTTGTAGCGGAGTTTCTCATGTTTAATTTGATGTGCAGTATGACTATTTCTACATAATAAGGGCAGTGCCTTTTGCTGCGAGAGTGATCCTGGTCTTCCCAAATCTGGGGAACCTCGAATTTAAGAGGTTCATTTATCATTTAAATATTTTAATTTCATTATTTGGTCCCCTTTAGACACAGTACAAGCTAGAGGTCGCACACCACCTTTACGCTCAGGACATCCTGAGCATCAAATACATTTTAGAGAGGTAAAGTGATCTTCACTCTTCTTTTTTTACTAAAAAAAACAACATACTGGTACAAAAAGATAACATTTCCTTCCGTTGCCCTTGCTGCTATCGGCTAATCGGTCATGTCAGGGTGACGAGGGTGATTTGCAATATGTTTTTTATGATATGCTGTTGTGAGAGGTTGCTTAAACAATCAAACTAAAATAATGCAAAATACTTAAATCCTCGTAGATTCACTTAGGCTTCAGTTAAATACCACACAAATACTTTTTGTGTAGCAGCCCAGTACCACAGATACCTTTTTGTTTAAAGCTGTGTAATTATATCATGATTTAAAAATCAGAAACTGTATTCTATCCAATGGGTTTTATCATATAACATATTTAGTTTGTAGACTCTACCTTCCCCAAACCAGCAGAACAACATATCGGTTCATCTGTCTTGTCTCTGCAGCGATGAAGAAGCAAGGGTGTGGATGGTGGCTGGGTTAAAGGCTCTCTGTAGCGGGACATCTCCACAGGCCCAGCAGGAAGAGGTGGAGGTGGAAGAGGAGAGAGACATTCAGCAGGCAGTTCTTTCCTGTAAGAGATGTTATTTGCCTCGTCTGGCTGAGGAAAAGGCAGTTTGGGTGGCATCTTCTGTAGTTATTTATCATTATAAACCAAAACATCAACTCTCTTATGAGCACTCAGTCATCAATCTTTTTCTGATTTTACATGGCATAATTTAATAGATGTATGCACAAGCGAGTTTCGTAAAGAAAGGATCGGTGTCTTCAGCATTAAGATTCATGACAATGGATGTGTTATCTATTAATGTACTTTTGGTATTTGGTGTGTGAACATTGAACATAGCCTACTTGGATTACAGTCACCAACAGCAGGAGTAGGGTTTGTTAATAGGTTGTTGTTACCGAGAAAGGTGTGTGAAAGCTTTTTACATTTTCCCCAGTCTCTGAGCTTAAATGCTAGGCTGTCAGGAAAAGATGATAAAACATTTTGTAATCTTTTTGAATCGATACCTACGTCTAGCTGAACTTGATAGTGATATGTGAAACCTACAACAATGTGTGTCTTGAAAAAGCCTATCAAGGCTATTGTTAAACATATATACCTATATATTGTTAAGGAATGGCTGACTGTGTGTTGCAGCGGTAGTGGGCGTCCTGGTGGGGAGTGGCTTTGAGGAGAACAAGGGCCCATCGGGACCCAGCAGGAGGACCTCAGTCTCCTGCTGCTCTATACTGGACCACATGCTCTATTGTGAGTCTGGTTTTCCTCCCAGCTATGCTAGTCGTGATTGATTTTTCAACCAACTTTCCTTTTCCTAAAAAAGAATATATAGGCGTCCACTTACAATATAAGTGGACGCCTATTTGAATTCCCCTAACCATGATACATAATGCTGTCTGAGCATAATGGACAGCATAATGGATATCTCTATCTCTCACTCACTAAGGGCTCCTAGACAGCTTGGATAGGTTGCAAGGCCAGCCATGCGGTGAGACAGCGCTAGAGAATTGGTGAGTGCTGTGATTCATGTGATTCATCAACCACTGTGAGAAAAAAGGTCCTACAAGATAGACCCACCATGGAGTATAACAATCCTTATCATAATGGTAATGATGGTCTCTTCTGGTCTCTAATTTCAAAACAAAGTCTCTTTTTTGTATGTCTCCCTCCTGCACAGGATCCAGCTGCTGGATGCGTCTCTTTGTGGCACCTCAGCGTCGCCAGAAGCCCTGCGCCGCTTCTTCATGCACAGCCTCACACAGACACTCACCTACAAACCTCGCCTTAAAGGTTGACCACCAGCGACCTGTCCCACTGGAACACTCCATACACTCCAAGGCACGCCATGTCTTGAAATGTCTCCTTTTGCCTCCGCCCACAGTGTCAGATGCCATCGCCATGCAGAACGAGTGGAGCTTTGCTAAAACCAGCAGGTTGCTGACTGTACTGTTTCGTAAGGTGAAACAACTTTTCATATTGCATGTTGACCGAGCCTTACGGTGTTGGAGGTTTGGATGTCTGCGACGCTGCATGAGCGCATGTACCCTTTGGCAACGTGCTTTGGGGAAAGACGTTTCCCTTGCCGGGTGTCTCACCCTCTGCCTCTGAATTCCACAGCCCCCTGTGAAAGCCTGAGTAACGGGTAAAGACTGTGCAGGATTTACTTTTCTCTCTCAGGCCACAGTTTTTTTTGTTGAAAAATAAATGTGCTGGGTGCAAGCATTGGGATTTGCACTTGAATGTGGAATGTATATAAGTGAATGCCATCACTACTGAAAAGGTCATCTTTTCAGTAGTGAAAAGCATTTAACCCACCACTAAATCCTCACTTAGTAGTGATAGACGTTTGCATCATGTTGCATTTTTTTTATTAAATGTATTAAGCAGCATGCCTTGGCGTGTGTGTGCGTGTGTGTGTGTGTGTGTGTGTGTGTGTGTGTGTGTTGCACGCCTCATACAGCTGGCCATACTCTTCAGTGTGGAGGACTTGCTCATTCAGCTGCAGCAGGTGTTGGAGACTCACGAAGTAAACTGGAAGAACGTCCTCAGCTTCTTGTCCACACTGCTGGTCTTCAACCCCAATGCCCGGCCCTGCCTCAGAGGTCCCTACATAATATTATCATTTAATGTAGTTGACTTCTTAGTTACCGTGTGTGTTGAATGTATTTGTTGTTGGAAATACATTTAGTAAAATCCAATGCGTTGGATTGAAGGATAAATACCCACTCTCTCTGCCGCTACCAGAAATGCTGGGCAAGTTGCTGGCTTCAGCATTTGAAGGCTATGATCTAGAGAACATGATCACAGCCTTCTTGCTGGCTCGCCAGGGGTCCCTGGAGGGCCCCAGCTTCTTCCCCTCCTACAGCGAATGGTTCAAGGTTGGTGCTACACTGACCCAAGTCCCACACAACCACTGTCCTCTCCTGCCTCAGAGCAGCTATATCTGCACTGGTTTAGACCAAGAGCCACATGGGATTATCACATTTTAATTGGATTGCGTTTTGGCCCTTCATGATCTAATTTTCCTTTTTCTCTTTTTTTAATTTAACAATATACCCCTGATCACAAACAAAATCAGTGACACCAGTAAATTTTACTTGAATTTACTTTTCCTCACAATTTTCTTTTAAAAAAAATTGAAATTTATACTGATTGTTTAAAATTACTTTATAATCACATATCACACTTAATGTATAATTTCTTTCTACTTTATATTAGCTATCTTTTGGTGGACATAGCAGTTACCATGGGAGCAGCAAGAAATCTTTGGTGTTCCTGCTGAAGTTCCTGTCAGATCTGGTGCCCTTTGACCCCCCTCAGTACCTCAAGGTAACCCTTATACACCACTATAGCTTTAACCAACAAGATTCTAGAGGTTAACTGTGTGTAGGTACATAGTACAATTGATCTAAGCCCAGCCACCACGATTTCCATCCTAATCATCTGCTCAGCTCGGATGTGCATGTTCCTATCCTTCCTATCTTAGGTTCACATGCTGCATCCCCCCTACACAGCAGTGAAGCACCGCAGTCTATTGCAGGAGTACGTCTCCCTTGCTAAGACAAGGCTGGCCGACCTCAAGGTGAGCCCTGTGTATAACTAGAAAAATACTAAATTATCTAGACAAATAGCTAAATACCTAGGCCAGATTCCTAATAGCATTCCTTCTGTAGGTGTCAGTGGAGGACATGAGTATGTACGAAGATGTATCTGGGGCCACTGGAGAACCGGGGAAGGTAACAGTGACTCTTAGTGGTTGGGCTCAAATAATGCACTTTTGTGACTGCTTGAAACAATACAACTTGGTTGATACTGGGTCTTTGATGAGTGTTTGCTGGTGTATGTGGGTTACTATTTCCTTAGCACCAGTGTCAAGCCTTACAGGATGTGGAGAAGGCATTGTCTCTGTTTACAACCACAGGAAGAATCTCTGCAACAGTAATGGAGGCCAGGTATTTCAATTACAGTTTCTGACCGAACTACAATGCGGCAGATTATGACCCTACATGCTTCATAACAGCTTGTTCTTTTACTATCACTGTATTCACAAAATCTAAGTGTAAATACAAAGTACAATAAATAAAATATTATGGCCACTTATTTACACCTTGACCGAACCTGTACACCACAATGGGAGATGTAAAATGACTGAGTTAAAGATGGTTGACCGCCTCTTTCCAATCTCCGTGAACAGTATATTCCGGAGGCCGTATTTCCTCAACCGTTTTCTCCCAGCCCTGCTGACGCCACGTGTGGTGAGACACAAGCGTCTTTAGTCTGCCCCGACTGCATGGAATATCAGATTTGCATGCATGTTTCACAGTACCTCAATTCACATATGGGATTTGGAAACAAAATAGTAAAACAAAAAATGGCAAAATACATTTGAGTTCATTAATCAGGCAGTTACAGGTACAAGAGTTTGCTACTTTTCTAACTGTCCTGCTGGAGTCTTCAAAATGGTAACTCTGTGTATATGACTGTTTGCAGCTTCCTTTGAAGGCTGACCTTAAGATGACTTTCATAGATGCCCTAAAAAAGTGAGTAACAAAATGTGAAACATGGCAACATCAGGAAGCGTGATATATTTTATAACATCACATATCCTATTTGTTTTTGGTCAACAGAAAATCAAAGTCATACTGTCTACACAGACGGCACACACAGAGTCCTTCGTACAACAATCAATGTTAAACATTGTTTGAATAATGTTTGTGTTTGCTTCAGAACTGAGAAGATCCCTGCCGGCCAGTACTCTTCTTATGTTGAGGCATGTCAGAGGCAGAGACAGCAGAACAGTGGGTATCTTATTTGATCTCCTTTATGTTGTGTGTACTACTACTACTACTATTACTACTATGAAGCGGCAATGGTCAACTCTATATGTGTATCTTTGTTTTGCTAGTTATACTTTGTTCACCCATTAACCTTAAGATAGTATTGTTATTGATTACATTGCAAATACCGTATTGGACTAACTAACTTATACTTAGTCTGTGTGTGTGTGTGTGTGTGTGTGTGTGTGTGTGTGTGTGTGTGTGTGTGTGTGTGTGTGTGTGTGTGTGTGTGTGTGTGTGTGTGTGTGTGTGTGTGAGTGTGTGTGTGCTCACACACATGCTTGTGGAATGAAACCATACCCCTCTGCAGATAGTTGTTAACACTGATTTTGTATTATTCGTTCATTTTCTAAGACATACATGCTTGTATATTTGTGTGTAAGGGGACTCTGAGTTGAATGTGTTTTGGGTTCCCAGAGAAAGGGACATCATGTATAGAGAAATATGACGGTGATGATAGTGATCCTCTGGAAGGGTTGAATGTTCAACTGAAAGAGTTTAGGAGGCTGGTCAGAGTGGGTGAAGATGGAGGTAAGTGGAAACGGAACGCGCATACGCATGAACATGCACAAGCTCACCCTGACCCAGACATATGGCAGACACGCTCAGTCACAAAACAAAAAAGCCACACAAAATATGTAGCATTAACGTTATCACTGTTCTGCACTTTGTTTTTAGAAAGTTGGTCTTGAAATGTGACTAGTACTACAATTTTGATTGTATGCTTTAACTCTTCTCATTCTTACTTTGGATAAAATCATCTGCTTAAAATGTACCAAATGTAAACTTACCAGTCTACTTCCTCTGGTGGTCACACCCCCTACAGAGTTCTCTGCACAGCTGGCCAGGATCTCTCACACCCTGGGCGTTATCTTCCCAGACCGGGCCAGCGGCACGGACGAACAGCGGGTCATCAAGCTTCACGTAGATGAGCCTCTGACGTGCAAGCTGCATGTCAAAGTATGCATACGGCTTGAATCACGGTTCCTACAGTTCTCCGTTGGTGCAAGCCAGTGCAGGCTTGATGAGAAATGATGAGTGTCATTTTGTCTGGTTGTGGTTGTTAGTTCCCATCTCACATGATGTCTCCAATGTGTTCCCCAGGTGGTCGACAGTATCCTGAGAACCTTCTGCCAGTGTCTTTTAGATGCACCTACTCCACCCAATAGGTAGGAGCCTACACCCCAGGGGCCTTAGGCTACACATGCACCAATAATAGTATTATTATCCACTTCATGCATTTCAGTGATCAATAAATCGGACACTCCTTGTTATATGAGATGGAGAGGGCGGTTGCATACTGAGGTCCTTTTTAAATAATCCTTATCTATAATCTCTGTAACATCCTTTTAGCATTATTACAACCATCGGTTAAATTGTATTTTACATTTTAAACAAATATATTCACAAATTAGCATTTACTTTTTTATTGTTAATGTACAGAGAGAACACGTAGTTTATAAAGGAATTACAAATCTAGTTGACAATGCGAGTTGCCATACAACTTCTATCCAAAAAATGATATCTGGGGGACTACATTGTCTATTTTTAGGTGATGGACACATGTTGAACTCGTTATTATGTTTTTTTTTTACATAAAGAGTTCAACATACTTGTATCATAGTTCAACATGTCTCCTGTGCATTTCTCTAGACAAAGTCAGTGGGCAGCCCAGTATGTCAATGTCCTGCTTGGTCACACAGAGCTGGTCTCTGTCCTGATGCACAGACTCTGGGACCTGTTTCATAACCAGGTAACATGAAGCACTAGCTTTTCATTCATACACATCTGATTTTCAATGCTCAACATTTCCCTGGTCTAGTAAATTGTTTCCCATATAATGTATATCTTCTTCTTTTCTTTACCCTATCTGTCCTAAGGGGTCATCGCTGACCACTTCCCATTTACTGGGTCTTGCTGCTATTGTAGTCCAGCTCCATGCTTCTCGCACCCATAGTCCTCTGGTACAGATGATGCCCATTGTGGTGTTCCGGCCAGACCCGCTCACAGAGGCCCTGAGCACTGCCTTGCTCTGCAACACACAAGACAACATGACCTTCTGTGTCAGGTGAGAGACTCGATAAGGGGGTGTGTGCATCGACAAAGAGTCTGACGTATCTGAATCAGTTTCAAAGACAAAAATACAAGTTAACTTATTCAATATAGTATTATTAAAGAATGTATTATCTATATTAAAACTAGGTTCAGCTATTCATTTTTTTTTAAAATACTCTTTACATCCTTTCAAAAACAAGAACTTTCAAAATCTAGTTTACTCTGGCTGTTTTCTCCAAATAAACTAATCTAGCTCAGTGTTTCCCCCAGAAAATTTCTCAAGGAGCGGGGGGGGGGGGGGGTAGTCTTCGGTGAAGGTTTCAGTTCGCATGACTATTGTTTTTAACAATATCACCAATGCATTATTTATTTTTTGTACCTGATGGAATTATTTTTTCTTTCCCTACGAGAGTTTTGTACTTTGTTAATGCATAATAATTAAAAAAAAAATATATATATATATATATATATTATACATTGGTAGTCAAGGCGGGGCCCTATTGTTAGGCGGCCGCCTTAAACATACAGTGCTGAGGGAAACACTTCAAATTGGACTTAATTTAACAACATTTTTTTTTTTTTTTACATAGATATTGCATTGATTTTCTTGGATATGATACTGACAGGTGGTACAATGAATACTGAATGCTGCCAGCATGCTTACTCTTAAGGATTAAATATATGAATATATACATACTGTATATAAAAAGTAGACGTAAAGGTCCCATGGCATGAAAATCTCACTTTATGAGGTTTTCTGACATAAATATGAGTTCCCCTAGCCTGCCTATGGTCCCTCAGTGGCTCAAACTTGCGTTCGGTGTAAAACGAACACTAGGTGTTCTGCTCGCCTTGGAAAAAACGGAGGGCTCGTAGTGGCTGTAATTCTGCACTACGGCTTAATTTCGGGAACGTCTTCAAATACTGTGTTTGGGGCCTACTAATATCTATAATAAAGCATCCATAAAGTAGCATGTCATGGGACCTTTAATAAAAATAATAATATATATATATATATATATTCAACACACATCTGGTTGTGTGTGTTTATAGATACAATAATACAGATAAAGGATAAAGCGTACAGGTTTGCATCCCTACAGAGTATTATTAAAAAATATTTATGTAAGAGTCTTTAAAATGTAATTATTACCAATACATTTTTCTGGGGATTCTGTCTTGGAAGAAAGTGAAATACACAGGTAGGAACTATTCACTGTTGTGGTCTCATGTCTAGCCAATAGTTAAATCGATATAAAACTTAATATAGAAAAAATAATAGTTTTCTAAATGTCGGCGGAAAATCTAACCTCAGGCGACAAACGAAACTTAACAGATTTTACGAAACTGTATTTATTTAACATTATTGACATAATAAAAAATAATCGAATGCACACAAGTCATTGTTTGTAAAATGTATGCTTTATATTTAAATTAGGGCTGTCAAGCGATTAAAAAAAAATCTAATAAATTACAGGCTCTGTGATTAATTAATCTAAATTAATCGCATGCTTACATTTTTCCGTGAAAGTATTTCAAAATAATTTAATTCAAGTAAATTATGGCAGATGAGTGATTCAATGAATTATAGACATAATGGACTTTAAAGTTCATTGTCTCTTTTATTTAAAACATGTCTTTCATTAACATACTGTGCATTTTAAGATCAAATTAATAACATTTCCATCTCACTCAAGATTCAATGCATCTCAATTCCTTACTAAAGCGATTGCAGATAACTGTGTTCCTATCTACAGTTCCGTCTGGGAGTTGTTTAAACTTGAACTTTCCGTTCACGGGGCCGAGCAGCGTCTTCTCGTCTGCCTCCATTTTGTTTCAACGCAAATGATGCACCAGGTCAAAGGGCACTATTGAAGCGCGATTAATCTGCGTTAATTTTTTAATTAATTTGACAGCCTAATTTAAATGTATGTTACCATAACTGGTATGACATACTAGATAAGTCACATAATGAATGAAAATGTAAGGTGCTGTAGGTAAGATTTGTAAGGGTAAAGAGAGAGCAAGAGAAAGCGAGAGCGCAAGACTTCTCCTGTCATTTGAGTGGCTTAAAATTGGTAACGTTTTACAGAAAAAGGTGCAATGTCAAACACAAGATATTCTCAAAAATCAGCAGTATATCTTTTTTGTTTCACATTGAAGTGAAGTAATAGTATTCCTCTGTCTAGAGTAGCTCATTGTCTGACAAACACTGTTATTTCAGCTTGAAAAGTGCTACAATATGTTGAGATATCTCTTGCATTTTAAATCCATACATGAGAGGATTGAACAGAGGAGGAATCACAACATATAGAAGAGATACTATAAGACGAGCAATATGCGGTATGCCAGAAGGAATTCGATTTTGAATGACTTCAAACATAATGATAATGGTGAAGTTCAGAAATATAACAAGATGGGGGAGACATGTGTTAAGAGCTCCTCTCCTGAAATCCCTGGAGCTCCTCAGACAAATGAACAATATTCTTGTGTAAGAAAACACAATAAATATTAGATGTGGAAGTATAGAAAGTACCATTGCAAAAAGCCCATACGCATTGCTTACGGTTGAGTCCCCACACCCTGCTTTGACAAGCGAATAGTTATCACAAGTAATTCTCATCAACACAAACTTGCATAGTCCTATATTAGTTGACAAAATAATAGCAATTCCAATTTTACAACAAGGTAAACAAAGGGCCAAAAACAAAATTAATTTGACAGTTGGTGTCCTGACAAGGGAGTGGTATTGGAGAGGTCTGCATATGGATACATACCTATCAAAAGCCATCGCTGACAACAGTGTGAATTCACAACCAGCATACACGTATACTAAAAAACTCTGTAGCCGGCAGGCAGGACGGGATATAGTTTGGGTTGCTGACAGCAGATCTATAAGAAGTTTCGGATAGACGGTTATGCTTCCAAACAGGGCGTTCATCAGCAAAGCAGCAACAAAAGTATACATGGGTTTATGAAGGCTTTCGTGTACAAAGATAACATATAAAACAACGGTATTACTGCAGATAATTAAAATGAAGAGCAGGAGCGTCATTGAGAAATATAAATATCTATATTTTGCAAGCTGTACATGCCCTCCAAGTATAAGATATGTAATGTTGTAATTAACATCCATCTGGAATCAATGTTCGAGTGCAATTAAGGTATGGTCCTTCTGTTCTTTTCTTTGCCTCAGTGCACAAAGGATATCTAAAGAAGAGATATGGAGCTGTTCTAGAAATATGGGTACAGGTTGCTTCTGTTATCAAGTCCTTGAGAGCTTTTACAGCAGTCTATGTTTGAAGGTTTGCTCATTTTATTGTTTTTCTAATTCTCAGGGGATCTCATTATAATCCCTCCTTCATGTCCAGTTTTAACTAAAGAGGATGGACCTAGATCTTAATCTTGCAGGATAATATATTGTTTCATCATGTATACTCATGTATGTTTTTTTTTATAGTTTAATTTCAGTTTATTTTAAAAGTGGTGTTTTATACGCTCAATGATATGCCTTCGTTATATGATTAGCTCATATTTTATTTCTTTGTACAGCATACACAAAACACATGTTGGTTGTAAAAAATATCAAATCCATATAATAATAATAATAATAATAATAATACATCAAATTTATGTAGTGCTTTTCTAAATGCTCAAAGACGCTTCACAATAGCTAAATCATACTATTCAAAATAACAAAACAAAACAGAACAAATCAGCAAGTTTAAAAGTTAAAAGCAAGGGTGAAAAGGTGTGTTTTGAGGGCTGTATTAAATGTTGACAGTGTTGACATTGTGGATGTCGTTGGGGAGGGCATCCCAGAGGGGGGGGGGCTCTGTCTCCCCAGCACCGGAAATTGGTCCCGATGGTATGGAGATGGTTGACATCAGCAGACTTGAGACAACGGGCAGGGGTATGGCGTGGAGAAGGTTAGAGAGGTAGGGAGGGGCCAGGTTGTTGAGGGCTTTTGAAGTAGTATTTTGAAATCAATCCGGTATTTGACGGGAAGCCAGTGGAGGTCGTGGAGGACAGGGGTGATGTGGTCTGAGCGGCGGGTCGAAGTGAGCATACGGGCTGCAGAGTTTTTAACATATTGTAGTTTATTAAGTAAGTGTTTTGATGATCTGTATAGGATGGAGTTACAGTAATCAAGGCAGGATGAAATTAATGCGTAGACCAGAGTTTTGGCGGCTGAGAGTGATAGGGAAGGACGGAGACGAGTGATGAGGTGGAAGAAGGCTGTTTTTGTAATCTGGTTTATACGGGGGAGGAATGAGAGGGTGGGGTCAAGGATGATACCTAGGTTGCGGACGAGAATGGAGGGGGGGACAATTATACCCTCAATATTGAAGGTTAGAGAGGTAGGGAGGGGCCAGGTTGTTGAGGGCTTTGAAGGTGAGGAGTAGTATTTTGAAATCAATCCGGTATTTGACGGGAAGCCAGTGGAGGTCGTGGAGGACAGGGGTGTGTTCTGAGCGGCGGGTCGAAGTGAGCATACGGGCTGCAGAGTTTTTAACATATTGCAGTTTATTAAGTTAGTGTTTTGATGATCTGTACAGGATGGAGTTACAGTAATCAAGGCGGGATGAAAATAATGCAGGATGAAAAGGATGGAGACGAGTGATGAGGTGGAAGAAGGCTGTTTTTGTAATCTGGTTTATACGGGGGAGGAATGAGAGGGTGGGGTCAAGGATGATCCCTAGGTTGCGGACGAGAGTGGAGGGGGGGACAATTATACCCTCAATATTGAGGGAGAGGTCCTGGGTGGAGCGGGGGAGAGATTTATTGCAGTTTAGTTTGAGGAAGTTGTGTTGCAGCCAAGTTTTGACATCAGTGAGGCAGGTGGTGGGGGTGCAATGGGTTGCTGCAGAGATGGTCTTGGTGGTGAGGTAGATCTGAGTCATCAGCGTAGCAGTGAAAACGGAGGCCATGTTGGCGGAGGATTTGACCAAGTGGGAGAATGTAGATAATGAAAAGTAGGGGATGGAGTACAGAAGCCTTGGGGATACCATGAGTGACTGGGGAGGTGGGGTATTTGCAGTTGAATTGAATTGGCGTATGTCAGAGAGATAGGAAATGAACCAGGTGAGAGCGGTGCCAGTGGTGCCAAGTGAGGACTGGAGGAGGGAGATGAGGATGGAGTGGTTGATGGTATCGAAGGCGGCGTAGAGGTCAAGGAGGATGAGGATGGAGAGGGAACCAGAGTCAGCAGAGAGAAGAATGTCATTTGTGACCTTTTTAAAAGATCTGTTTCCATGGTGTGTCTGGAGCGGAAGCCGGATTGAAAAGGTCCGTAGAGGTTATTGTCGTCGAGATGTGATTTTAACTGGGAGGCAACGGTTCTTTCTAAAATTGTTCGAGAGGAAGGGGGGATTGGAGATTCGGAAGATTTTGGAGAGTCAGAAATTGCTCAGTGTTTCAGGTTCAAGTCCAAGTTTTTTTAGCAGGGGGTGACCGCAGCGAGTTTGAGGGCGGGGGGGACTAGAACCGAGAGGAGTTTATAGCTGAGGTGATCAGGGGAAAGAGTAAGGGGAGACAGGCCATGGCTAGGGTTGAGGGGATGGGATCCAGGATGCAGGTAGAGATTTACATGCCAGTGAGTATGGCAGCTTGGTCTGCTGGGGTGATTTCAGTGAATGAGGAGACTGGGTGAATGGCAGGAGGGGGTGGTGGAGGTCGGAGGAGAGACAGGGGAGGTGGAGGCGGTCAGTTGGCCGTGTATAATAGTCAATTTTTCTTTGGATGTATGAGAGGAATGAGATGCATTAAATGACATTGAAGGAGTTGGAGATGGTGTCAATAGGTTTAAGAAGTTTATTTATGGTGGAAAACAGAGTCTTGGGGTTGTTGCTGCCTGGTTGTATGACGGAGGAGTAGGAGGAGCATGCACTGTTGAGGGCGTCTTTGTAGAGCTGTTGGTGTTGTTTCAAGGCATCTTTGTGGATAGTGAGACATTTACATTTAGGGCATTTAGCAGACGCTTTTATCCAAAGCGACTTACAATAAGTGCATTTGTTACAATAAGTACATTTGTCATAAGAAGTGAAACAATATACAGTAAAGATGTTCATAGAACCAAGTGCAAGTATTACAATCGCTAGGCTAACCCATTCCCAGTGTAAAGCAATGATAGCAGCTACTGTAGATGCTGCACAATTAAGTACCTTGAATAAGTGCAATGTACAAGTGCCAGGACATACAACATTTAATGGTGGCTGTGCATTGGTTTCTATGCAGAGTCGAGGTGAACTCTGAACAGGTGAGTTTTGAGTCTTTTGCAGAAGCTGGTGAGCGACTCTGCGATCCTGACATCGGTAGGGAGCTCGTTCCACCACTGAGGTCCCAAAACAGAGAAAAGTTGTGACTTCGCTGATCGACCTTTGCTTTCTCTTAGCGATGGCGGTACCAGACATCCAGCTGAATTAGTTGAGCGGAGGGATCGAGCTGGGGTGTGTGGCTTTACTAATGCTTGGAGGTAGGCAGGGGCAGTTCCATCGACTGCCTTGTATGCCAGTACCATCATCTTGAATCTGATGCGAGCTATAACAGGGAGCCAGTGGAGGTCTCGGAAGAGGGGGGAGTGAGAACTTTGGTAGGTTGAACACGAGGCGCGCTGCCGCATTCTGGATGCGCTGCAAGGGTTTAATCGCAGAGGCAGGGAGTCCAGCCAGGAGCGAGTTGCAGTAGTCGAGGCGGGAGATGACCAGTGATTGGACTAGAAGCTGAGCTGCTTCCCTTGTGAGGAAGGGCCGGATCCTGCGGATGTTGTATAGTGCAAATCTGCAGGATCGGGCCACCGCAGTGATGTTTGCGGTGCAGCATAACTGATCCAACACTACACCAAGGTTTTTGGCAGTTGGAGATAGAGATAGTTAGAGATACAGTGATGTTCTCACCAGTGACCAGTAAGTCCATGTGTGGGCAATCTTTCCCTGGTATTAGGAGGAGCTCAGTCTTGTTGAGGTTAAGCCTCAGGTGATGGGCAGTTGTCCAGGTGCTGACTTCTGCCAGACATTCAGATATGTGTGTTGCAATCAGGGCTTTGTCAGATGAGGGAAAAGAGAGAAATAGCTGAGTGTCGTCAGCATAGCAGTGATAGGAAAAGCCGTGGGATGTAATTACAGAGCCCAGAGATCTGGTGTAGAGGGAGAAAAGAAGAGGCCCCAGTACAGAGCCTTGAGGGACACCTGTATCAAGCGTGCAAGGTTTGGACAAGGAGCCATTCCATGTTACCTGATAAGTGCTATTCATCAGGTAGGATGTGAACCAGGAAAGGGCAGATTCAGCTATGCCAAGTTCGGCGAGAGTGGTGAGGAGGATCTGGTGGTTCACAGTGTCAAATGCTGCAGACAGGTCAAGGAGAATGAGAACCGATGAGAGGGACGAGGCTCTGGCCGCACAGATGGACTCAGTCACCGCGATGAGAGCCGTCTCAGTGGAGTGTGCTTTTTTTGAAGCCTGACTGGTGAGGGTCAAGCAGGTTGTTAGATGAGAGATAGGAGGACAGTTGGTTAGCGACGGCACGTTCCAATGTTTTAGAGAGGAATGAAAGAAGAGATACCGGTCTGTAATTCTGGATGTCAGTGGTATCAAAGGTTGGTTTTTGAGGAGAGGCTTTATTCTGGCAGTCTTGAAAGACCTTAGAACAATGCCAGAAGTGAGGGAGGAGTTAATAAGTGCGGTGAGAAATGGCAGGATGTCGTTTGACACAGCCTGGAGGAGGGAGAAGGGATAGTGTCAAGGGGGCAGGTGGTGGCATGGTTAGATGTTATAATTCTGTTGACCTCGTCTGAGGTGAGAGGGATGAATTGGGTAAAGACAGAGGTGGGGCTGGGGGAAGGGAGGATGGTGGCAGTGATAAAAGAGGAGCTAATGTCCTTTACTTTCTGGGAAAAGTTGGTAACAAAGTCATCAGCAGTGAGGCAGGAAGGAGGAGGAGGGGAGGGAGGGTTGAGGAGGGAAGAGAACAAGGAAAACAGTTTCCTGGGGTTTGAGGCGGAGGAGTTAATTTTGGTCCGGTAGAAGGCAGATTTGGCTGTTGACACAGTGGAGGTGAAATCTGAGAGAAGAAAGAGATAGTGAGATAGATCATTAGGACAGTCTGATCTCTTCCATTACCTCTCAGCTGCCCGCAACTCTGCTCTATGGGTCCGCAGAGGTTCTGTCAGCCAAGGAGGGGGGGGTGAAGATCGCGCCGGTCTGGAGTGGAAGGGACAGAGGGAGTCCAAAGAGGAGGAGAGGGAGGATAGCAGAGTGTCAGAGGATTCCTCTGTGGATAGTTGAGAGAATTGTTCAATAGAAGGTAGTGAAGACAGAACAGTTGAGGCAAACTGTTCTGGAGTTTTGAGGTTGCGGCGGGTGGTGACAATGTGGGGACTAGAGAGGAGGCGGGGAGAGGACTTTAAGGGGAGAGAAAAAGCAACAAAGTGATGGTCAGACACGGGGAGTGGGGTAACAGAGAGAGCAGAGGTGCCACAGGACCTTGTGAATATCAGGTCAAGCTGGTTCCCTGCCCTGTGTGTGGGAGGAGAAGGGGATAGTGTTAAGTCAAATGTGGCAAAAAAGTTGGTTAATTCAGGCGAGTGCAACAACTCTGGCAGGATGTTAAAGTCGCCAAGTATAACGAGTGGTGTGCCATTTTGAGGAAAGCAGCTGAGAAGGGCATCCATTTCGTCATAGAAGTCATGAAGGGGACCAGGGGGACGGTAGATTACCACAATGAAGAGATTAATAGGAAGGGTGACAGTGACAGCGTGGAGTTCAAATGCAGATCTGGCCAAGTATTCTAGTGGAAGGACCTGATAGGACCACATCGGAGAGATGAGGAGTCCGGTCCCTCCTCCTCGCCCCGAAGGTCTAGGGGTGTGTGAGAATGAGTAAACAGTGGAAAGGGCAGCAGGAGTGGCAGAGTTCTCTGGAGTGATCCAGGTCTCTGTCAGGGCCAGGAAATGGAGGGTATTGAGGGACGCGTAGGCCGAAATAGAGTCTGCCTTTTTGACCGCTGACTGGCAATTCCAGAGTCCTCCCATCACTTCAAGGTCAGTGATGGCGAGGGTGGGTAAATGGCATAGATTGGATGGGTTACGACGCCGAGCAGAGGATCTATTGTGGCGTCGTCTATGAGTAGAGATTCTAACGATAATTGAAGTACGACACATATCTACAATACCGTGGCCTCTAAGGTCTTCCTCGAGGGACTCCCACAGAGAGACTCCCTTAGTCTTTGTTTCTAAAGACTAAGAAATGTGTGTCGGACTATCTCTGCCTCAGGAACAAAAAGAGCAAACAAAGGGTTCGCCACTTCAAGGCCCTTGCTGGTTAGGGATCGTGTGCTGTTTAGGGAGTCTCTGTGGCTGATGATGGTTTGTATTGGGAGAATTTCTGGTGTGTGTGTCAGTGACAGATGTGGTCGGCAGGGGGAACTGACAGGGGGAACAGTGCTCTGAGTGGGCAGAAGTGAAGATGGATGTTCCAGGGAGAATGGGGTAAACAGTCATGATGTACGTGTTGTTGATCAGATTGAACAGTGTGCTCTAGGTTAGCCGCTAGCATTTGGTTACCGCGCCAGTTTTGGTGAATACCGTCTGGCCTGAAGTAATCAGAACGGTCCCAAAACAGATTGAAATTGTCAATGAAACCAAATTTTAGAGCTGTGCAGGTGGACTTAATCTAGGTGTCGTGGCTTAGGAGTCTGCTCAAACGCCCCACACCACAGCCTAGAGAGGGGATGGGACCAGAAATGTAGATGCTCTTCTCACAGGAGCTTATGAAATGAACAAGATTTTTAAAATCTTTTGATGAGCTCTGTCTGCTGACAAGCGGTGTCGCAGTTCCGACATGGACAATCACACGTCTAACTGAGGACGGGAGTGAGCTCAGTAGCCCCGGAGGTTTACTGGTGATGCAGTTAAATCCACAAACCTCATGATTTCAAAGATTTATTTGACTTTGAAAAGTCCCAACAAAAAAAAATAATATTGAAACTTCCCATTACAAATTTGAGGATTTTTTCAAACCTTTAACTGTTGGGCACATGTTACAACAAGGCCCGTAATTAACAGGCCTCTCAGAATTACTCCTAGGAATTGCACTAATGTTAACCTATCACTAAAGGTACTCACAGCTCAAAGTAGGACTTGGGAGTGAGTTACCAACGCTCCTTTACCTGATTTTAGCGAAGAGTAGGATCCGTCTTTTAGGAGTGGAAGACGTTACAATTTTACAACCATATCAGCTGTAAATTAAAAGTTTCAAGACATTATTGTAGTATTTCTAAGAAGAAAATATAAGTATATAGCTTTCAAATTCATTAGCTATTGCTTCTCTGAAAAGGTTAAGGCCTATATAAAGAGCTTCAACAAGGTGGAGAACCATAAAAAAGAATGTCACGCCATAGACCCTGAATGTGACGCTCCGCAGTAGTAATGGGAAGAACTTTCTTACAATATCCAGACATGTGTTACTATCATGGCATGTTAGGATGTATGGTCCTGGCTTTGGTCTCAGAATTGGAGGGGTCGGTGCAAGCAAATTAAGTGTGTGATATGCACAATTCTGCAGGAATTTTAGCTTAGATAGATAATGAGATGAATTGAGCACCATTATTTACCAATCCCCACAGCAAACAGGCGTGCCCCTAAATTCATGTTTTTACAAATTTTACTTTGAATAGAATATTATTCACAGAACACCAATATTCCACAACCATCATCTCTTTGATTGCAAACGTGTTGCTATTCTATAGCTCATTTTTGAGAAACAATTACAATTTGACTGTAGGCAGGGTCAAAATAGCTAAACTTGTCAGAATGTCGGTTAACCCGTGGCAATGCTAATGTATATATCTTTAACGTTGGAAAAGAAAAGTTTTAACTGAAGAATAATGAGAAATACGTAAAAAAAAAAAAAAAAAACTTCTACAGGCATACCAGCAGACAGACAGTCAGAGGAAACGAGACTGGGCAAGGAAGATTTCTGATAAGGTTGTAGATTGGCTATTGCAGATCAGATGCTGTGGGACATTTGTATATTTGTCAGACCTGTCAAATCGCTTTGTAGGAGGACAGAGATGATGAGATCATTTTAGCAACTTTTAGTCTATAAATGACAAAGTGAAAAATACATAACTGAGTTTACAACATCAGTATGGACTAAACAAATCTAACTTAAGTATTTTAATGCACTTGTATTTTCATGCACTTGAAACATTATGCAGTTATTATGTTGAGTGACAGTTCAAAAGCATAATCAAAGAAAAATCGAATGCACACAAAGCCCATTGTTTTATTAAACATATACTATGTATATTTGAATGTATATTAACATATCTGACCTGTAATAAGGATATTAGATAAGTCTCATAATAAATGACAATTCTTCAAGGTGCTGTAGGTAAGATTTGAGAGTTGTTAAGAGAGAGCAAAGAAGAGAGCAAAACAAAACCACCCAAAAAACTCCCCTCCCGTCCCGTTCTAATAGTCCTCTTTCTTGTAGCCTGTTGTCTGTCAAATACAGTTATTTAAGCTTGAATAGTGCTACAAGACGTTGAGATATCGCTTCCATTTTAAATCCATAAATTAGAGGATTGAAGAGAGGAGGAATCACAACATACAGCAGAGATACTATAAGACGAACAATATGTGGTATGCCAGAAGGAATACGATTTTGAATGATTTCAAACATAGCAATTATGGTGAAGTTCAGAAATGTAACTAGGTGGGGGAGACACGTGTTAAGAGCTCCTGTCCTGAAATCCCTGGAGCTCCTCAGACAAATAGACAATATTCTTGCGTAAGAAAACACAATAAATATTAGATGTGGAAGCATAGAAAGTACCATTACAGAAAGCCCATATGCATTGCTTACAGTAGAGTCCCCACACCCCGCTTTGACAAGGGAATAGTTATCACAAGTAATTCTCATCAACACAAACTTGCATAGACCTATATTAGTTGACAAAATAATAGCTATTCCAATTTTACAACAAGGTAAACAAAAGGCCAAAAACAAAATTAATTTGACAGTTTGTGTCCTGACAAGGGAGTGGTATTGGAGAGGTCTGCATATGGATACATACCTATCAAAAGCCATCGCTGACAACAGTGTGAATTCGCAAGCAGCATACATGTATATTAAAAAGCTCTGTAACCGGCAGGCAGGACGGGATATAGTTTGCGTTGCTGACAGAAGATCAACAAGAAGTTTCGGATAGACGGTTATGCTTCCAAAAAGGGCGTTCATTAGCAAAGCAGCAACAAAAATATACATGGGTTTGTGAAGGCTTTCATGTACATAGATGACATATAAAACAACTGTATTACTGCAGATAATTAGAATGAAGAGCAGGAGAGTCATTGAGAAATATATATATCTATATTTCGAAAGCTGTACATGGCCTCCAAGTATAAGATATGTATTGCTGTAATTAACATCCATCTGGAATCAATGTTTGAGTGCAATTAAGGTATTGTCCTTCTGCTCTATTCTTTGCCTCAGTGCACAGAGGATATCTAAAGAAGAGATATGGAACTGTTCTAGAAATATGGGTACAGGTTGCTTCTGTTATCAAGCCCTTGAGAGCTTTTACAGCAGTCTATGTTTGAAGGTTTGCTCATTTTATTGGTTTTCTAATTCTCAGGGGATCTTATTATAGTCCCTCCTTCATGTCCAGTTTTACCTAAAGAGGATGGACCTAGATCTTGCACAATAATATATTATTGCATCATGTATACTCATGTATGCATGTTATTGTTTGTTGTTAAATTTCAGTTTATTTTAAAAGTAGTATTTTTTTATTCGCTCAATGATATGCCTTTGTTATATGATTAGCTCATTTGTATTCTGTGTAGAGCATACACAAAACACATAATGGTTGTAAAAAATATAAAATCCATATAATAATATAATAATAATACATCAAATTTATATAGCGCTTTTAGCAGCTAAATCATACTAATCAAAATAAAAAACAAAACAGAAACACTAAACAGAAAGTCTAAAAGTTATTAGCAAGGGTGAAAACATGTGTTTTGAGGGCTGTTTTGAATGATGAAAGAATGTTGGCATTGCGGATGTCGTTGGGGAGGGCATTCCAGAGGGGAGGGGGGGGGCTGCAGCAAAGGCTCTGTCTCCCCAGGACAGGATATTGGTCCTGATGGGGTGGAAAAGGTTGGCATCAGCAGACTTGAGACAACGGGCAGGGGTATGGCGTGGAGAAGGTTAGAGAGGTAGGGAGGGGCCAGGTTGTTGGATTGGATTGGATTCACTTTATTGTCATTGGGCAGAGTACAACGAAATTAGGTTTTGTGACCAACCAGAAGTGCAAAAGAGCAGTAAGAGGGCTTTGAAGGTGAGGAGAATTATTTTGAAATCAATCCGGTATTTGACGGGAAGCCAGTGGAGGTCGTGGAGGACAGGGGTGATGTGGTCTGAGTGGCGGGTCGAAGTGAGCGTACGGGCTGCAGAGTTTTTAACATATTGCAGTTTATTAAGGATGTGTTTTGATGAGCCGTATAGGATGGAGTTACAGTAATCAAGGCGGGATGAAATTAATGCGTAGACCAGAGTTTCGGCGGCTGAGAGTGATAGGGAGGGACGGTGACGAGTGATGAGGTGGAAGAAGGCTGTTTTTGTAATCTGGTTTATACGGGGGAGGAATGAGAGGGTGGGGTCAAGGATGCTAACTTGGTTGCGGACGAGAGTGGAGGGGGGGCAATTGAACCATCAATATTGAGGGAGAAGTCCTTGGTGGAGCGGGTGACAGATTTATTGCAGTTTAGTTTGAGGAAGTTGTGTTGCAGCCAAGTTTTGACATCAGTGAGGCAGGTGGTGGGGGTGCAATGGGTTGCTGCAGAGATGGTCTTGGTGGTGAGGTAGATCTGAGTCATCAGCGTAGCAGTGAAAACGGAGGCCATGTTGGCGGAGGATTTGACCAAGTGGGAGAATGTAGATAATGAAAAGTAGGGGATGGAGTACAGAAGCCTTGGGGATACCATGAGTGACTTGGGAGGTGGGGTATTTGCAGTTGAATTGAATTGGCGTGTGTCAGAGAGATAGGAAATGAACCAGGTGAGAGCGGTGCCAGTGGTGCCAAGTGAGGACTGGAGGAGGGAGATGAGGATGGAGTGGTTGATGGTATCGAAGGCGGCGTAGAGGTCAAGGAGGATGAGGATGGAGAGGGAACCAGAGTCAGCAGAGAGAAGAATGTCATTTGTGACCTTTTTAAAAGATCTGTTTCCATGGTGTGTCTGGAGCGGAAGCCGGATTGAAAAGGTCCGTAGAGGTTATTGTCGTCGAGATGTGATTTTAACTGGGAGGCAACGGTTCTTTCTAAAATTGTTCGAGAGGAAGGGGAGATTGGAGATTCGGAAGATTTTGGAGAGTCAGAAATTGCTCAGTGTTTCAGGGTCAAGTCCAGTTTTTTTAGTAGGGGGTGACCGCAGCGAGTTTGAGGGCGGGGGGGACTAGAACCGAGAGGAGTTTATAGCTGAGGTGATCAGGGGAAAGAGTAAGGGGAGACAGGCCATGGCTAGGGTTGAGGGGATGGGGTCCAGGATGCAGGTAGAGATTTACATGCCAGTGAGTATGGCAGCTTGGTCTGCTGGGGTGATTTCAGTGAATGAGGAGACTGGGTGAATGGCAGGAGGGGGTGGTGGAGGTCGGAGGAGAGACAGTGGAGGTGGAGGCGGTCAGTTGGCCGTGTATAATGTACATTTTTCTTTGGATGTGTGAGAGGAATGAGATGCATTAAATGACATTGAAGGAGTTGGAGATGGTGTCCATAGGTTTAAGAAGTTTATTTATGGTGGAAAACAGAGTCTTGGGGTTGTTGCTGCCTGATTGTATGACGGAGGAGTAGGAGGAGCATGCACTGTTGAGGGCGTCTTTGTAGAGCTGTTGGTGTTGTTTGTAGAGCTGTTGGTTTTGTTTGTAGAGCTGTTGGTGTTGTTTGTAGGCATCTTTGTGGATAGTGAGACCAGTTCTATTGGTTAGCCGTTCGAGTTGGCGGCCCTTGGATTTGAGGTGATGAAGATGATCAGTGTACCAGGGGGTGGAGTGAGTGAAAGAGACAATCTTAGTTTTCATTGGAGTGAGCTGATTGAGCCAGGAGGAGAGTTTCATTAAATATTGCGACCAGATCAAAAGGGGAGGCGTTCTGGAAGAGGACAGAGTCAGGGATGGTGTCGGCCAAGAGGGAGGAGAGACCGGAGGGTTTGATGGATTTGAGATTCCGGAAATTTATAGAGCGCTTTTGCTTGACTTGTGGTGTGGGAATGAGAATGTCCATGGTGATAGCCAGGTGGTCAGAGATAGTGACGTCGGAGCTGGACAGATTGCTGATTGTTATGCCGGTGATGCAGACAAGGTCCAGTGTGCGTCCTTTTTTATTGATTGGAAAATCCACATGTTGGGTGAAGTTGAAGATGTTTATGATGTCCAGAAGTTCTTCAGAGGTTTTGGAGTCGAGTCGACATGTATGTTGAAGTCACAGAGTAGCAGAATGGATGGAGTGATGGCACCGAGTTGAGACGGGTCAGATAAGAAAGCAGAGTTAGAATTGGGGGGGCAATAAATGACTGAAGCAACCAGGGGTTTTGGTCCAGACAGTTTAAAAACAATGTGTTCAAATGAGGGGGGGGCCGGGATGGAGATTGTACTTGTAGTGATGCTTTGTCTGAAAAAATTGGCTATTCCACCACCAGGACCACGGAGCCATGGCTTATCGATATATGCATATCCAGGGGGTGTGGTCTGATTTAGTGAAAAATATTTCTGTGGTTTTTGCCATGTCTCAGTTATGCAGAGAGTCCACATTATTATTATTATACTCTCTGGCTGATGATGGTTTGTACAGGGAGAATTTCTGCTGCGAGTGTCAGTGACAGATGTGGCCGGCAGGGGGAACAGTGCTCTGAGTAGGCAGAGGTGAAGATGGATGTTCCGGGGAGAATGGGGTAAACAGTCTTGATGCATGTGTTGTTGATCAGATTTAACAGTGTGCTGTAGGTTAGCTTCTATTATTTGGTTACCCCACCAGTTTTGGTGAATAACGTCTGTTCTGAAGAAATCAGAACGCTCCCAAAACAGATTGAAATTGTCAATGAAATCAAATTTTAGAGCTGTGCAGGTGGATTGAATCCAGGTGTAGGAGTCTGCTCAAACGCCCCACACCACGGCCTAGAGAGGGGATGGGACCAGAAATGTAGATGCTCTTCTCACAGGAGCTTAAGAAATTTAAAAGATTGTTTAAATCTTTTGGTGAGCTCTGTCTGCTGACGAGCGGTGTCACATGTTCCGACATGGACAATCACACGTCTAAAGGCCGGTTTATAGTCCTCCGTAAAGTGCTGTACGTAGACACGAGCCCTCTCCGTAGCCGGAGAGCCTATTGGAGACCCTCTCCGTAGTTTATATCACTTCTCCGGTTTGACTTTATACCTCATTTACATTGTACATTGTTTACTTTGCAAATTAAGGACCAATAAAACACCAAATAAGATTTGAAAAGCTTTAGAAGTTTACTTACAACACTATTTACAATGTTTGTAGTCTGCATATAAGATCGATCGGGCAGCGAATTGCATTGCGTATCCGACATCCCGACGGAGAACTGCGAATGCTCGAGGGTTCTCCGTAGTTACGGAGATGGATTACGGATTAAGGAGTCGGAGTAGTATGCTTTGGCCTTAACTGAGGACGGGAGTGAGCGCAGTAGCCCCAGAGGTTTACTTGTGATGCAGTTAGATCCACAAACCTCATGATTTCAAAGATTGAATTGACCTTGAAATGTCCCAAAAAAAAAATGTATGGATGCTTCCCAATGGAAATGTGAGGATTTTATTTAAACCTTTAACTGTTGGGCACAAGTGACAACAAGTAATAATTAATAGGCCTCTCAGAATTACTCCTAGGAATTGCACCAAAGTTAACCACTAATCACTAAAGGTAGTAGTGGGAGAAATGACAATTTTACAACCATATCAGCCGTATATAGCCGTATATCAAAAGTTTGAAGAAATATTTGTTTTTATTTTAACAAGAAATTATAGGTATATAGCTTTTCAATTTAATAACTATTGCATTTTGCGAAAAGATTTAGGCCTAGACCTTTGCTTCTGTCCCAAAATGACAGGAGAAACTGATGGATACATTTTGTGGAGTTTGGTTTTAGAATAGTGGTTGTAGTCCATAGATCAATTTGAATTGAATCAATTTGTACCTGACATTAATTGAGCAAGTTCTGATTCTGGTCAAACCGTCATTCCAAATGCCATCAGATAAAATGAGATGTCTGGTTTTTTTGAGTCCGGATGAAGCTGCAAGAGCTCATTAAATGGGCAGATCTCTGGCATTGTATCAAAATGTCTTACACCTAATGATTTAGAGATAACGAAAGATGTTGGAGTAAGAGATGTTCACTTTTGTTTTCAGCTAACTAAATTATGTAAACTCTTTGTCTATATACATTTCCAAGGGTCGCTGATCCCCTGTCCCTCCAAACAGCAATCGCCCAATCGGTCTGAGAAGGCAAAAAGGACTGGTTATGACATATAGGAGTGTATAAAGAAACAGTTGGCAGTTTGTTAACACCTTATCTGATTCAGACAGTTTCTTAAAATATTATTACCAATCAATTTTTCTTGGAAGAAAGTGAAGTACACAGGGAGGAACTATTTACTGTTGTGGTCTGATGTCTAGCCAATAGTAAACAATCTATATAAAACAAAATTTTAGTTTTCTAAATTTGTGTCAAACGACACATAACAAATGTTAACGAAAAACTATTTATTTAACATTATTTGACATAACAAAGCATAATAAAAAAAGAAATGCAAACGAGAGCAAGACTTCTCCTCACATTTGAGTGGCTTAAAATTTGAAACGTTTTATACAGAAAAAGGTGCACTGTCAAACACTAGATATTCTCACAAACCGCTTCCCTCACTAACGGCTGATGGATGGCTTTGGCATTTCTATCAAATACAAATCAACATGTGGTTAGAATGTGAGATAAGTCATGTACTTAGATATTTTTGGTTTCAGATTCAAGTGAAGTAATAGTATTCCTCTGTCTAGAGTGCCTCATTGTCAGACAAATACTGTTATTTCAGCCTGAAAAGTGCTACAATATGTTGAGATATCTCTTGCATTTTAAATCCATACATGAGGGGATTGAAGATAGGAGGAATGACAACATACAGAAGGGACACTAGAAGACGAACAATATGCGGTATGCCAGAAGGAATTCGATTTTGAATTACTTCAAACATAACAATTATCGTATAGTTTAGAAATATTACAAGGTGGGGGAGACAGGTGTTGAGAGCTCCTCTCCTGAAAACCCTTGATCTCCTCAGACAAATTAACAATATTCTTGTGTAAGAGAACACAATAAATATTAGATGTGGAAGTATAGAAAGTACCATTGCAAATAGCCCATATGCATTGCTTACGGTCGAGTTCCCACACCCCGCTTTGGCAAGAGAATAGTTATCACAAATAATTCTCATCAACACAAACTTGCATAGTCCTAAATTAGTTGACAAAATAATAGCAATTCCCATTTTACAAATAGGCAAACAAAAGGCCAAGACCAAAATTAATTTGACAGTTTGTATCCTGACAAGGGAGTGGTATTGGAGAGGTCTGCATATGGATACATACCTATCAAAAGCCATTGCTGACAACAGTGTGAATTCGCAAGCACCATACACGTATATTAAAAAGCTCTGTAACCGGCAGGCAGAGCGGGATATAGTTTGGGTTGCTGACAGCAGATCCACAAGGAGTTTGGGATAGACAGTTATGCTTCCAAACAGGGCGTTCATCAGCAAAGCGGCAACAAAAGCATACATGGGTTTGTGAAGGCTTTCATGTGCATAGATGACATATAAAACAACGGTATTACTGCAGATAATTAGGATGAAGAGAAGAAAAGTCATTGAGAAATAAAAATATCTATACTTTGAAAGCTGTACATGCCCTCCCAGTATAAGATATGTATTGTTGTAATGAACATCCATTTGGAGTCAATGTTCAAGTGCAATTAAGGTGTTGTCCTTCTGTTCTTTTTCTTTGCCTAAGTGCACAGAGGATATCTTAAACAGTGATAATTTAACGGTTATAGGAATATGGAAAGGTTACTGCTGTTATCGAGCACTTGAGAGCTTTTACAGCGGTTTGTTTGATTGTCTAGGATTGCTCTTTTTATTGTTTCCTCTTATTCTCCTTGGATCTCATTTTAATCCCTGCTTCGTGTCCAGTTTAACCAAACAGGTTTTACCTTAATCCCTGAGGATGAATTAGTGTTGCATCATGTATACTTCAATGCCTTGGATCATTGTTTATTATCAGGCTTTCTTAAACCAACCAAAATAATAAAAATAATAAGCTAGGGGTCTAAGATAAGCAATATGTTATTGCTCAAAGAGACGCCTGTAGATGAGTGCATACTATCATCTATACTGAGCATAAACAAAACACATGTTGGTGTTTGAAAATATAAAATCCATATGCCACTAGATCGACCTTGACATTGAAAGTATTGTTTTCTGCCTACACACTTTTTTCTGAAAGGTTTTTGACCTATATTAAGAGATCCTCAAAGTGTAGGCCTACTGTCTACCTACCAGCGCACTCTTTTGGGATAGTGGCTGTTAAGGGAGGGGTGGAATCTTTATGGTTGAATACTCAGGTTTGAGAAACAATTATCACTTGAATGTATGCAGTGGAATAATAGTTAAACGTATTTAAATGTCAGTACACACTTATATTATTATAGATTCAGTAAGTAGTTACGATGTCTTAAGTGTCAGAGGCTGGCCAGACGCTTCAATGGGACCAACTCAAAACGCAGCCGATATGAAACTAAAACTGTTATTTTGAATAAAGTATAAACAATATCGAAATTTTGTTTTGATATTATTGAAGTGTAGATTTGTCTTCGCTCGCTGTTTTGTTTTTTTTCATCTTCACGGAAGTGAATGCGTCTTGGGTGTCTAGCCCTCTAGGCGGGAAATAGGTTATCTTAAACAATAAATGTGTTTGACTCAAGACATGTAGAGTCATTACAAGTCAAAGAGGCAAAGTCCAAGTCAAGTCTCAAGTCAATAGCAGTCAAGTCTAAGTCGAGTCGCAAGTCATGCGTAATTTTGTCAAGTCGAGTCTGAAGTCATCACAATCATGACTTGAGTCTGACTCGAGTCCAAGTCATGTGACTCGAGTCCAAGTCATGTGACTCGAGTCCACATCTCTGGGTATTACTGCAGATAATTAGAATGACGAGCAGGAGAGTCATTGAGAAATATAGATATCTATATTTTGGAAGCTGTACATGCCCTCCAAGTATAAGATATGTAATGTTGTAATGAACATCCATCTGAAATCAATCTTGAAGTGCACTTAAGATATTGTCTTATTTTTCTTTGCCTCACCACACCGAGGAAATCTGAAAAAGAGATAATTTAACCATTCTAGGAATGTGGTAAGGTTGTTGCTGTTATCGAGCAATTTAGAGCACACTTTAGAGAGCTTTCACAGCAGTTTATGTTTGATTGTTAGGACGGTTTGCTGATATTATTGTTTCCTCTTATTCTCATTGGATTCCATTATAATCCCTCCTTCATGTCCAGTTTTACCCCAACAGGGTGGACTTTTATCCCTGAGGATAAATTAGTATTGCATCATGTATAGTCTAATGCAAGGGTGCCCACACTTTTTTCGGCTTGCAGGCTACTTTCAAAATGAGCAGGTCAAAAGGATATACCTACATTAAAAATTCATCATTTGGAAGCAGGCTTCCGAATGACAATCAGTCATGGTGGAATTGTATTTGATATACTTAATAATCACGTGGGAAAAGGCTGACTGGCATAAACTAGTAGAGCCAAATAATGCAGTCAAGGAGAAAGCACATTTCCTCATGGTTGGATAGTTTTCCTTTTATCAGTAAGTTCCAAAATTGTCCAGGAGCCCTGGACTTAAGCTCAATATCAGCTTGTACTATCAAAATCTTATCCTCCACTGCAGACTTGCTCAGGCGAAACAGTTCTGCAATTTTTGATGCGATTAAATCAACCTCAACATGTTCCCTAAATGGATAGCACATAAATATAGCGAATGGCTCGAGTAAAGCAAAGTCTTGAAATCGTTGCTCAAAATTTGACAATTTTCGTCAATGAAGTTGTAAATTACATTAAAAGAAAGAAAAACCTAAATAAAACTTTTTAATATATTTTTGGAATGTCATGCGATCTTCTTGCACTACCTTTTCGATCGACCGGTCGATCACGACCGATGTATTGCAATCGAGTAAAGCAAAGTCTTGAAAGCGTTGGTCAAAGTCTGATAGTCAATTTTCGTCGTTGAAGTTGTAAATTACATTGAAATGTTACATAGAAAAAATAAAAACTTAAATTAAACTTTTTTATATTTTTTTGGATTGTCATGCGATCTACTTGCACTATCTTTGCGATCGAGCAGTCGATCGCGATCGACGTATTGGGCACCCCTGCTTTAATGCCTTTTATTTTTTTCAATTGTTTAAAGACCAACAAAAAATGAAGCATTTTGTGCAAAATCGCAATGTGATGTATATATTGTATCTATTACTTTTAATTATTAATTATCTTTATTAACATTTGATTTAATTTTACAAATTAATTTATAAAACATATATTGAGATATGGAGCTGACAGGTGGTGGTTAAACAGTGTTTTTCGCCAGCTAGCTTACCGTATTTCCCGCACTATAACGCGCACCAGATTATAAAGCGCACCTTCAATGAATGACCTATTTTAGAACTTTTTTCATAAATAGGGCGCACCGGATTATAAGGCGCATAGCATAGAAGATACTGCAGTCAAACGTTTGACTGGGGAGGCGTTATGCATCCAATAGATGGAGCTGTGCTAATTGTATAGCTCGTCACGCGCAACGCAACTGTGAGGACGAGTTGCTGCATTTAGCAGATATAAAACTGGAACCTTTATGACAATAAAGTAAAACACAATTACGCAGTTCCAAACCTTAGATTTTTTAAATATCTTGCAAACGTGAATGATACAAATTAGAGCATCGCACCCTCGAATCTTGTAGTGTGGCCAGTCTTCCGCCCGATTTCCTGGCTCTGTGATCGTATAGTGTGACCTTCCGTGAGTAAGCACAGTAAAATGCTGTATGCACTGACTACGATAGCCGTAATGCTGCAAGCGGTGTGGCTTTATCGTAGTCGTAGTGAAACATTTTATTATTATTATTAAATTGTTTTTATTGGTTTTTCATACTGAAACATTTTGACAGAGCACCGTTTACAACCAGTATGGATCAACCAATTAACCAATTGATCCATATATAAGGCGCTCCGGATTATAAGGCGCACTGTCGGTTTTTGAGAAAATTACCGGCTTTTAAGTGCGCCTTATAGTGCGGAAAATACGATAGTCTTTTTAAACCATCTGATTTATCTTTCTGTATCTAAGTACAAAATATGTGTGGTAAATTAATTATATCCAGTGAAGATATATAAAAATAAGCAACCTTTAAAACACAATTTTAGGAGAAAACAACACATAACAGATTTGACAAAATTTGTATTTATTTAACAAGCATATCTTCAGAATTTAAATACATTTCAATTGACTTACACTTTTAATAATATGCGGTTTATATTTTGTGGGACACAATAAAAAGGAAAAAGTGAAAAGTACATGATTATTTGAATGTGTTGTATCATATCTGATCTGTAAGTAGGCACAAATATAACATAAGTCAAATTCTTTGACATGGCCATTAATATGAAATAATGTTTGACTTTAAAAATGAACAACCCCAAAAATGCCACTCCCTCTCTGCTCCCTCCCACCCTATGAACCTCCACTCACATTATAACCCCTGAATTTTACCTTTTTTTAATTGAGCAAACATAATAATCAAACAAATAAAACACTAAAAGCAATTCAGAATCAGAATTGTCCACATTCCAGATAAAGATCTAATGCACATCTTATAAATCAAAAGTATTTTTTGTAAGTGGTATCCACTATGTAGCATCGTAATGTCAGTCAAATGCTGTTATTTAATCTTGAATAGTTCTACAAGACATTGAGATATCTCTTGCATTTTAAATCCGTACATGAGAGGATTGAAGAGAGGAGGAATCACAACATACAGGAGAGACACTATAAGACGAACAATATGCGGTATGCCAGAAGGGATACGATTTTGAATGACTTCAAACATAATGATTATGGTGAAGTTCAGAAATATAACAAGGTGGGGGAGACACGTGTTGAGAGCTCCTCTCCTGAAATCCCTGGAGCTCCTCAGACAAATGATCAATATTCTGGTGTAAGAAAACATAATGAATATCAGATGTGGATATATAGAAAGTACCATCACAGAAAGCCCATAAGCATTGCTTACGGTTGAGTCCCCACACCCCGCTTTGACAAGGGAATAGTTATCACAAATAATTCTCGTTAACACAAACTTGCATAGGCCTAAACTAGCCGAATGAATAATGCCAATTCCCATTTTACAAATAGGCCAACAAAAGGCCAAAACCAACATTATTTTGACCGTTTTTGGGCTGACAAGGGAGTGGTATTGTAGAGGTCTGCATATGGATACATACCTATCAAAAGCCATCGCTGACAACAGTGTGAATTCACAAGCAGCATACACGTATATTAAAAAGCTCTGTAACCGGCAAGCAGGGAGGGATATAGTTTGTGTTGCTGACAGCAGATCCACAAGAAGTTTGGGATAGATGGTTATACTTCCAAACAGGGCGTTCATCAGCAAAGCAGAAACAAAAGTATACATGGGTTTGTGAAGGCTTTCATGGACATAGATGACATACAGAACAATGGTGTTACTGCAGATAATTAGAATGAAGAGCAGGAAAGTAATTGTGAAATAAAAATATCTATATTTTGAAAGCTGTACATGCCCCCCAAGGATAATATATGTAATGTTGTAATGAACATCCATCTGAAATCAAAGTTTGAGTGCAATTAAGGTATTGTCCTTCTGTTATTTTTCTTTGCCTCAGTGCACAGAGGATATCTTAAACGGTGATAATTGAACCGTTCTAGGAATATGGCTACAGTTTGCTTCTGTGTGAGGTTTTACAGCTGTCTAAATATAATTGTTCGACAGTTCGACCATTTATTGTTTTCTCCAATCTCAGTGGATCTCATTATAATCCCTCCTTCATGTCCAGTTTAATCTAAAGAGGATGGACCTGATGATAATTTATTATTGCATCATGTATGCCCATGTATGTTTGCCTTTGTTTATTGTTTATTATCAGTTTATTTTAAACGGAAGTATTATTTATTCACTCAATGATATGTCTTTTATATATGATAAACTCATATTTTATTCTGTATTGAGCACATGCAAAACACGTTTGTCGGTTGTAGAAAATATCAAATCCATTTGCAGTTAGATCCACAAACCTCAAGATTTTTAAGGTTGAATTGACCTTGAAATGTCGAAAAACATATTTTTTAATTGAAGCTTCCCCCATGAAAATGTGAGGATTTGTTAGACCTTTAACTCTTGGGCATATGTGACAACGGGGCCCGTAGTTATCAAGCCTCTCAGAATTACTCCTCGGTTAACGTAATGCAATTCCTATCACTAAAGGTACTCACAGCTCAAAGTAGGACCTGGGAGTGAGTTACCAAGGCACCCTCACCTACTGTTAGCGAGCAGTAGGAGGGCAAGAAGTTACTATTATACAACGTTATCAGCCGTAAATCAAAGTTTGAATTAGTTAGTATTTCTAACAAGAAAATATAGGTATATATCTTTTAAATTCAGTAGCTATTGCTTCTCTAAAAAGGATTAGGCCTATATAAAGAGCTTCACAAGGTGGAGAACTCGGCGTAGGTTTAAACAAGGCAGGATGAATTCTCAACTATTGTTCTACTTACTGTGCGTTCACACCAAACGCCACGTAGTTTGGTCGCGCGCCAATGCATAATCCGTCGCAGTAGTGATTTGTGCAAGTTTTATCACGTGACTTTAGTCGCTCGTGTATGAGGAAGTTGAGTTGTTGTGGAAGTAACAGACGTCTGAGAACCCGACGCAGTCTATTCATAATATTGTAATGACCACGGAAGAGGCAGTGAATGAAGTATTGATTAGACAGCGATTTATTAGATACCACCACTAATAAAGCATTGGAACACACAAGAAACCTCAGTCGATAATGTAACAAACTTCTAAGCGCATAATATAACATTTTGCCTATAATTTTACAACATATAACATTCAGTAACCACAAATGACTCTTAAAAGAAGTGCCAACATTTAATTATTTTTTAACCATTCAGCGAAAAAAGGCAACAGGCTGATTGTCATTTAGGGGCCACTCAATGACATGCAGAACCTTCTATAACACACCCACTGAAGTGGTGTGAGAAATACCAACTTTCTACTCCTCATTCACATATCAGGTAATTTACATTTCCTACGGAGAACATACTACCTCAGGGGTAGTATTATTCAGGAGATTTTCAGGGTACAAATGTCAGGATATGTTGTTCACACATACGGCCCATCAGGAGAATATCAGGACTTACACGTGTGTCTGAAAGCAGCTAGTGTGTGAGCATTTGATTACATTATAAAATTAGTCAATTGATGGTAACAGGGGTAATTGTTCAGTGGAAAGTGTAGTATACTATGCCTGCAAATCAATTATTAAATAGCTTTTACTGTTATTCAGGGCTGAAAAGTGCATTGACATTTTAAAATGCAAGGCAACTACTATTGGTTAGTTGAAAATAATAATCATCATTGAGATTAAACATCTCTTCCAGTGTCCTGGCCAAGACAGGCAGCAGTAGCCTAAAGTCACACATAGCATACACACATAAACATAAGAAACATAAAACAACTAAAACAGTCTGCAGGGGGAGGGGGGATATCAATATCACAAGACATTTGGGGAGGCTCAAGGAGGAGGGTAATATTAAGGTTGAGCAACAAAGTGTAAAGACATTTCGGGAGGCTCAAGGAGGGGAGTAATATTACATTTGAACAAAAAAGTGTAGTCTTGTGGACTCCATAGACATAATTCACCATACTGTGTTATTGACAAGTTTTCGTTCTGTGTTATAGGGACACTCTCTCTTTAAGATCACGTGACTTATGTGTTGATATGCCGGTCGGTGCAATGTTTGAATTTAACAGATTTTATGACAAAATGAACGACCCGCCGTTGCTTGTCGAGGTGAGAAATTGTCTCTTCCCTTCTTTTATTGCAATTTCTACAGTCTATAGAACGTGTTACCTGGGAGAGTTTGTCGACGGCGGAGCCGTTATGTGTAAAAACTTAACGTCTTACTTGGGCGAGTGAGTCGCTGCGGTGTGTGCATATGTGTTCTTACCTGAGAGCGTGTGACGATGGCGGAGCGGTTATGTTTAATAAAAACATAACGTGTTAGCTGGGCGAGTGTCGTTGCGGTGTGTGCGCGTTGTGGCAACCCGGGCCCAGGAATGTCTCGGTCAAACGGGAAACACCACACATCACGGCTGGTTTAAAGCCCGGGAGGGCATTTATTCAGGGAAAATCAAGTGAATCCCGTGGATCAGGGTCCAATGGGGACCCTGATCCACGGGATTCACTTGATGAAAATGATACTCCTACTCCGTGAGTCAGGGAAAAGGGGGGACAATGCTCTATCCTCTCGGGGAGGGGGGGGTCGATCCCGCCGGCGTTCCGGTCCACGGCGGCTGGTCGTTGGACGGGGGTGCGTTCCACTGGGAGCCTGTCGGGGCGGCTCGGTTCACCTTCCGTATCCTCGTGCGCCCGCAGTTCTGGGGTTACTCCGATTTCTCCCGGCTCTAACTCTGTTTTGGGACAGGTGACAGTGCCTTTTAAAGATGACCTTGTTCCCCGCTGCAGGTGTTCCCTATTTCGCCGATTATTGGGGTGGAAGGGGCGTCCTCTGGCTCCGCCTGCTGGGTATGGGCGGTACACGCCCTCCACAACCTCTCCCCTGGGCCGTCCAGCCCGAGGGGTTGGGGTCGGGTTGCCACAGCGTGCGTGTGGGTTCTAACCTGCACGTGTGTCGATGGCGGAGCTGTTATGTTTAAGGGCAAGTGTCGCTGCGGTGCGTGCGCGTGCGTTTTGCTCTTACCTGCGCGTTTTTCGATGGTGGAGCCGTTATGTTTAAAAACAAAGTCTTACCTGGGCGAGTGTCGCTGCGGTGTTTTGCGCGTGCTTGTGTGTTCTTACCTGCGCGTGGGTCAATGGCGGAGCCGTTATGTTTAAAAACATAACGTCTTAGCTCGGCGAGTGTGTCGCTGCCTTTGTCTGGACGTACGGTGTTTGCACGTGCGCGTGTGAGTGCGTGCGTTTGTGTGCGCTTCCGTGTATGTGTTGCTGCCTTTGTCTTGACGTGTGGTGTGTGAGCGTGCGTTTGTGTGTGTGGGTATGCGGTGTGTATGTGCGTGCTTGTGGTGTATGTACGCATTTGCGCATGCTGTGTGTGAGCTGCAGGCTGCTTGGCACATGCGCACATGAGTAACTTGAGTAACTGGTGCGACAGGCCTGCTATTATAGTAGTAAGATATTCTATAGATATTTATACATAATAGTATATAATATTATATACTATTATATATGGAGCTCCGGGAGTCCAAAAACGGCAACAATCACTTTCTCCTCCATGCTGTGGTTCACTCCGGACTGCACTGCAGGGGACGGTTGGCCAATTGAACGCTGATTGGCTATTACGTTAAGTCACTCATGGAGTGTACGCTGATTGGCTGTCATCACGCGGCTGTCGCAGCAAAAATTTAAACATTTAAACTTGAGCCACGTGTCACATCGTGTCGCGCTACAAAATCCTCGTGAAGGCGCCCGCCCGTACCAGGGCGTTCATGTCGTGCCACAAGTCAAATCTTGCCACAGGTTTTCTAGCAACAAATGTCGCCTGATACGCATCTATACGTCGACTTTGTATGGAGTCGTGTCGCCCCGTTGCTTTTGGTGTGACCACATGGTTAGGTTTTTTTCTTTCTTTCTTATTCTTTACAAACTTCGGGAGCCTACTCCTTCCACAATTTTACACCAAGACCCCATTTTAAATGTTCAGATTAGCTTGGAATCGCCCGCTTCAATTCAGATTAAAAATATATTTAAGATATTCTACTTCAAAATATATTTTTTTACTATGGAAGTCAGTTGGAGGACGGCAGAGAGGACACTTCAACTGCATCAGACTTCGTTACTTGGTCAATTTCTAACCGTTTACCATCGTTCAGACATTTAACAAATCAACACACTTGTATCTTCAATAATATGAACAGAATTTCAATAACATATATACTTATTTCAGATTCAGTTTCCTTTCATACCTTCATATATTTTCAGTTAGTCTCATTGAATTACGTTGAGGCAAGAGCGTGAGGACATTAGAGCAGTATTGCCAGGTGGGGCAATTTCCCCCTTAATTGGGATACTTTTAATCACGTTATACTGGAAAATTTTGCATTTGGGCTGGTTTTGAAAAAAACTGGCAGGATTTTTATAATTCTTTCACAAATGTTAATCAATTCCAATAGACGTGAGGTTGACGTTTCGATTTGACCCAAAAACGTTAGTATTAAGGGGTAGGAGATGGGCACCTGTCCAAAAGTAATTAGGGCAAGGGAGGGCCATCAGACCTGTCACTCAAACCTCCGCGCCAGTTGTAAATATATTTGATTCATGATGTAGTGGTCAAGCCTGCGTTGACTGTACATAGTTCATAGGTTTATGTTCTTTAAGTTCTTGTACGATAATTCAAATTTAAGTTCTACATAAATGTAAGATCATTTTATGCATGACTATTTTGAGGGTTGTTTTATTTTAGCTCATGTACCAAACATACATTTTCTGTGGCTGTGTCCTTGCACACGGAGCGCTTGCGTGTGCGTGTGTGTGTGCGTGTGTGTGTATGTCACGTAAAGGTGAAGTCAATTAGGTGTGTTCTTTACACAGACCTTGTGAGGTTTGTGTGTGTGTGAGAGATAAATGAGATGTTCCTTGTATACCACATAACGTCATAGTTTATAATTAGGTTGCGTTTAGGTGTGTATTTGTGTATTTGACATTGCAAAAGTATATAATTAATTGGTTTTCTGGCAATATATATTTGGGGCGGGTTTTTGGTTGATTGGGCGGTTTTTAGTCTATAGTTGGGCTGGAAATAGCTAATCCGATCTGGCACTATATGAAAGCTCAGGCTCAAAGGAATTCAAAGGGATAAGCTTCATCAATTGTGGGCTTATTTCGATGAACTAAATGTGAAGGATAAGGTTATTAACATACCTTTCCAAATTACTAACACCACACACACACACACACACACACACACACACACACACACACACACACACACACACACACACACACACACACACACACACACACACACACACACACACAATACATTGATTGGGTTGTCTATGGAGCTGACAGTGTTTTTGTCAGCTGCCGTACTCTTTTTAAACATTTGATTTATCTTTCTGGATCCAAGGAATTAATATATATGGTATTTTATTCATATTCAGTCTATAAAACCCAATTAGGAACAAATCTGAAATTTGCTAACTAAAACCACTTATTTATTTATTTTTTATATATATTTTTTATACAAATGTATACAAAACGGTATTTATTGAACAACTATTTAACAACTTACTTAACATTCACTTGTAACAATATGCAGTTTATATGTTGAGGGACATTAGGCTGTTTGACAGCATTATAAAAACAAAAAGTATGTGTATATTTTCTTTATATAACCATCTCTGACCTGTAATAAGGAACAAATATTACATTAGTCAAATTCTGTGTCATGGCCATTAATGCTAAATAAGTATTTTACTTTGAAAATAAACCCCAAGAAAGCCACTTCCTCTCCCGGTCCCTCCCTCCCTTTTAACCTCCTTGAAATTATATCTACTGAATTTTAGTTTACCTTTTTTAAGTAAGCAAACATAATATTAATAAAACAAATAAAATACTTAATTGTCCACATTCCAGATCAACATTTTATGCACATCTTATCTGACGGCAGTATTTTTCGTTATCGAATTGAATTGTATATTTAGTTGTCCACTGTGTAGTAGCCTATTGTTGGACAAATACTATTATTTCAGCTAGAATAGGGCTACAATACGTTGAGATATCTCTTGCATTTTAAGTCCATACATGAGAGGATTGAAGAGAGGAGGAATCACAACATACAGAAGAGATACTATAAGACGAACAATATGCGGTATGCCAGAAGGAATTCGAGCTTGAATTATTTCAAACATAATGATAATGGTGAAGTTCAGAAATATAACAAGGTGGGGGAGACACGTGTTAAGAGCTCCTCTCCTGAAATCCCTGGAGCTGCTCAGACAAATGACCAATATTCTCATGTAAGAAAACACAATAAATATTAGATGTGGAACTATAGAAAGAACCATTACAGAAAGCCCATATGCATTGTTAACGGTAGAGTCCCCACAACTGGCTTTGACAAGCGAATAGTTATCACAAATAATTCTCATCAACACAAACTTGCATAGTTCTAATTTGGTTGACAAAATAACGCCAATTCCTATTTTACAAGTAGGGACACAAAATGCAAAAGCCAAAATTAATTTGACAGATTGTGGCCTGACAAGGGAATGGTATTGGAGAGGTCTGCATATGGATACATACCTATCAAAAGCCATCGCTGACAAAAGTGTGAATTCACAAGCAGCATATACATATATTAAAAAGCTCTGTAACCGGCAGGCAGGGCGGGATATAGTTTGGGTTGCTGACAGCAGATCCACAAGAAGTTTGGGATAGATGGTTATGCTTCCAAACAGGGCGTTCATCAGTAAAGCAGCAACAAAAGTATACATGGGTTTGTGAAGGCTTTCATGTACATAGATGACATATAAAACAATGGTATTACTGCAGATAATTAAAATGAAGAGCAGGAGCGTTATTGAGAAATATATGTATCTATATTTTGAAAGCTGTAAATGCCCTCCAAGTATAAGATATGTAATGTTGCTATGAACATCCATCTGGAATCAATGTTTGAGTGCAATTAAGGTTTTTTCCTGCTGTTCTTTTTCTTTGCCTTAGTGCACAGAGGATATCTTAAACAGTGATAATTTAACCGTTCAAGGAATATGGGAGGGTTGTTGCTGTTATCTGTCACTGAAGAGCTTTTATAACAATCTAAGTCTAAAATTGTTGGATGGTTTGCTAATTTTATTGTTTTCTCCTATTCTCAGTGGATCTCATTATAATCTCTCCTTCCTTCAGTTTTACCCAAACAGGATGGACCTTTATCCCTGAGGATAATTAAGTATTGCATCATGTAAAGTCTAAATGTGCTCAGAGTTATGAGGGATCTTAGGATGTAGAAATGATTATAACTTGCTTTTTCTCCCAGAAGTAGGAGGTGGACACAAATGACATCACTCACAGAATTAGGCAACTCAGGACAAATGTCGTACTCTCGTAATTCTGTGTTTTAACCATCTCTGGAAGGGCCCTCTTCAAGGTCACAGCGGCCCTTAGCATTGCCTTGCTCTGAGACACACAAGACAACATGCTCTTGTGTGTCAGGTGAGAGGCTTGATACGGTTGGAGGAGGGGTGTACATTGCAGGTGTCTGAGTCTGAATGTGTTCAAAGGCAACAAAAAAAGTGAAGCATTTCGTCCAACATGGCTGTGTGATGTATATATTGTATTCATTACTTTTTAGATTATTAATTATCTTTATTGACATTTGATTTAATTTTACAAATTAATTTATAAAACATTGATTTGGTTGGCTATTGAGCTGACAGGTGATAAACAACAGTGTTTTTCGCCAGCTGCTGTATTGTTTTAAAACATCAGATTGATCTTTCTTGATCTAAGTACTAAATGTGTGTGGTATTTATTTATTTATTAATTCATATTCAGTCTATTAAATCCAATTTTGTGATAAAATCTGAGCTTAGGTAACCAACAACACGTAACAGATTTAGTATTCATACAAAACTGTATTTAACAACTATACATTCAGAATTTAAATGCACTTGTATTAAAGGTCCCATGACATGCCCCCAGGTGCGAGTGTGATTAGCCGTTACAAGCCCTTTTGAAATTCGACCCCTTATGACATCACAAGTGGGCGTGTCCACCTAGATGTGTGACGGATAGATGAGCAACGTTTGCTACACTGGGTAGGCTTATAGAATGATCTATCCAGTTGCCGTGTTCTTGAAGAAAGTAGTCTAAACTGGATCGCTTTTAACTCACTTTATTTGTTAAAGTATTTCGGTATGGTAACTATGAAGCAAAAGGAGGGGAGTGGTATTTGACACGCGCGTGGAGCGACCCACGGCCGACCTGTCTTCCAGCCATAGGGCTGCCAGCGGGGCTGCAGTGGGTTCCTGACCTGATCTGTCTCCCGCTCCGCGTTTGTATCAAGTAGGCGTGGCCTATGTGACGTATTGGCTCCGGCTTCCGCGTCTGTCTTAAAGATGCTGCCTTCTGTGGCTGGAGTAGTTATTACAGCTTGTATGTTGGTCCTGCTCCCCTTATGGCTATGTATAGTAATTGCAGCTTATGTGTTCGATCCTGCTTCCTTGTGGCTATGTGGGGGTAGCTTATGTGCTTAAAATACGTAACACAGTACACATCTAGGTGGACACGCCCACTTGTGATGTCATAAGGGGCAGATTTTCGAAACGGCTTGCAAGGCTAATCACACTCACACCTGGTGACATGTCATGGGACCGACCTTTAACATACACTTGTAACAATATGCAGTTTCTATGTTGAGGGACTTTAGGCTGTTTAAGAGCCTAATAAAAATAAAAAGCCCAAAAAGTATATGTACATTTAATTTATATTACCATATCTGACCTGTAATAAGGAACCAATATTAGTTACAGTAAGTCACATTCTTTGACATGGCCAATAATGTTAAATAAATGTTTAACTATGAAAATAAACAACCCCAAAAATGCCACTCCCTCTCTGCTCCCTACCTACCTATGTACATCCAATCAAATATAGCTCCTGAATCTTAGTTTAACTTTATTAAGTGAGAAAACATCATAATAGTAAAACTAATAAAATACTAGAAGCATTTGTCAACATTCCAGATAAACATATTTTAGACATCTTTTCTACTGTCCTTTAGTAGCCTATTTTCACTCAAATGCTGTTATTTCGCTTGAATAGTGCTACAAGACGTTGATATATCGCTTGCATTTTAAATCCATACATGAGAGGATTGAAGAGAGGAGGAATCACAACATACAGTAGAGATACTATAAGACGAACAATATGCGGTATGCCAGAAGGGATACGATTTTGAATGACTTCAAACATAACAATTAGGGTGAAGTTCAGAAATATAACAAGGTGCGGGAGACATGTGTTAAGAGCTCCTCTTCTGAAATCCCTGGAGCTCCTCAGACAAATGATCAATATTCTTGTGTAAGAAAACACAATAAATATTAGATGTGGAACTATAGAAAATACCATTACAAAAAATCCATATACACTAATAACAGAAGAGTCCCCACAACCCACTTTGACAAGGGAATAGTTATCACAGGTAATCCTCATCAACACAAATTTGCATAGTTCTATTTGGGATGTCAAAATAACGCCAATTCCTATTTTACAAGTAGGGACACAAAATGCAAAAGCCAAAATTAATTTGACAGTTTTTGTCCTGACAAGGGAGTGGTATTGTAGAGGTCTGCATATGGATACATACCTATCAAAAGCCATCGCTGACAACAGTGTGAATTCGCAACCAGCATACAAGTATATTAAAAAGCTTTGTAACCGGCAGGCAGGGCGGGATATAGTTTGGGTTGCCGACAGCAGATCCACAAGAAGTTTGGGATAGATGGTTATGCTTCCAAACAGGGCGTTCATCAGCAAAGCAGCAACAAAAATATACATGGATTTGTGAAGGCTTTCATGTACATAGATGACATATAAAACAATGGTATTACTGCAGATAATTAGAATGAAGAGCAGGAAAGTAATTGAGAAATATAAATATCTATATTTTGAAAGCTGTACATGCCCTCCAAGTATAAGATATGTAATGTTGTAATGAACATCCATCTGGAATCAATGTTTGAGTGCAATTAAGGTATTGTCCTTCTGTTCTGTTTCTTTGCCTCAGTGCACAGAGGATATCGTAAATGGTGATAATTGAACCGTTCTAGGAATATGGGAGGGTCGCTGCTGTTATCGATCACTGAAGAGCTTTTACAGCAGTCCAAGTAAGATTGTTAGACGGTTTGCTGATTTTATTGTTTTCTCCTAATCTCAATGGATCTCATTATAATCCCTCCTTCTTGTCTAGTTTTAACCAAACAGGATGGACCTTTATCCCTGAGGATAATTAATTATTTTATCATGTATAGTCTAATGCCTTTGTTTATTGTTTTCTTATTTCTTATTATTATTTAAAACCACCAAAATAATACAAATAATTGTTGGGCCCTCATTTAACAGTATTTTGTTTGCCCATAGACACGCCTTGTTGAGATGATGAGTGCATATTTTTTATCTGTAATGAGCCTACAAACCCCAGAGTGCTAATTGTACTGTCACAATCAATACAGGTCAACATTTTGATTGACCATTTACATTTATTTATGGTTACATTTACACTAACCATAAAAAATAAATAAAAAGTCACACCGTAAACAATACATTTGACACACCGCAACCTAAAACATAAAGGTACAGAAATATCCAAAAATTGAATTATATCATGTTATGTAATGCACAAGACAAGTGCACAAGACAATATTTGGTAAGAATCTTTATCGTGAACAGTTTTTCGAGGTGGGGAACAGATGATCCTGAACACCACTTTTTATCACCACAGCTTACATGTGGGCCTTCGTTTCAATTCACACTTATTTCTTACCTAATATACAATATTATTCACACAATACCAATATTCCTCAACCATCATCTCTTTCAGTGTTGTGTCATCTCTTTTCAATGTTTTGCGTTTACAAATAATGTTTCAGAAAACAATTATTTGACTCAATGTAGGGGTTTAATATTTAAACGTAACAGAATGTCAGTCTAAAATAGGCTAGGCAGATTATTTTAGAAGCATTTTTTGTCATATTTTGTGAAACGTCTTTACGTCCCGCCAGAAATTAATAAATCGAATTCAAAACCGACATCGGTAACCATGGCAGGCCTTTCATGGATTATATTGAATTGTAGGTTTTAGTCAGAGGTTACTGACCCACTCTATTCTCTTGATCAGCGCTCTGCTTTTTATGTACATACATGGCTTCTTAAATCCTATGCGCCAAGGGACTTGGGTCCAGCAAAGCTAAAATAATCAGGCTCCGCTAGCTTCTTTACCTTAGTCCATAAGGCAAAGCATTGACGGCGGAGCCTTTTAGATTAAATAGAAAGATAGTAATGTTAATATAACTCTCGTTCTATGAATTTAGGCCAATCCCCATCGTGTTCCCAGCCTGCTGTAACCCTCCATTGCTGAAAGAATACTCTTGAGGACAAGTGCCACTCTGCCCCAGCATTATATACTGTGGCACACAGGGCTGTGTTCTTTTGAAAGGGACAATTAATAATTTACAAGAGAAAAGATACAGATTAAACCCATGCAGAGTATCTTTATTGCAGGGCCGAAATTAAAAAGGGGGTGGGGATCAAAAAGGTAACATAGGTTCTTCCCGGATTGGGGTACCCTTTAGCTGGGGAAATCACTCCTTGGTTAGGGACTGGGGAGGGGGGAAACACAGGACAGCAGTCATGAACAGTCTGTCTGCCAACCCAGGGAAAAGGGGTTAGCTGCGGCTATCTTCCTTAGCTCCTCTTCTCTCTAAAGAGTCTTTGAAAGACAGCCAGCCTTCACGTAATCCACTAATTTCTTCTTTATTAATGTCCAACCAGAGGCCTCTTACCGCACTCGGCATGCTACGAGGTCCCACACCTCTCGCTTCGGTAGCCACTGGCCGGCTTGAATAGGCCGGCAGTTGGTTGCTTCTTCCAGGACCGCAGAAGCTGCGGTATATTTTGGACTGCATTTTATTTAGATTCAGAACCTAATCTATAATTTGACATAGATTGTGTCGTATTGCGATCTGATTGGTGGTTAAACGAGTTATGTTTTTCACCACCTAGCATGCTCTTTGTAAATCAGACCAATCTTCAGACTGATCTGACTAACCCTGGATCTAGCTTCTCAATATATGGGATAATTTATTTATTTACAGTGATAATATAAAAAAGTGAACAATATATACAAAGCAATTGTAGAAGTAGCTTTAACCTGAAGTGAAAAACAACACAAAGCTGAAGTGAGATGTATTTATTTAACAAATATTAATAGTTAAATATAGTTGTACTTACACACACTTCACAGTATGCAGTTATTATGTTGAGTGTATATATCAATTAATGACACAAAATAAAATGCCAAGTATTTGCATGTATATTTGAGTGTATATTACCATATCTCCCTTTTAATAACAAATAACAAATATTAGAAGTCCCACTCTGTTATGGCCAACAAGGTCAAATAACTGAAATACCTTTTGAGAGAATGGAGTAGTATTTGAGAGTTGTAAAGAGAGAGAGCAGAAGGCTACATTGAAAATATACAACCAGAAAAACTTCTCTCCCTCCATTTCTCCATATTCCATATTGTCACATACAGAATCATGCACAACATTGAACTCATTGAACTCACTAATACCTGGCAGATGGCTATAGCATTCCTAACAAATTCCACACCACATTATATTTCTAAGTTATACACAACATCTTATCTAACAACAATATTTAGTTTTATTGGACAAAAGCATATATTTAGCAGTCCTCTGTCTACTAGCCCATCATCTGACAAATACTGTTATTTCAGCTTGAATAGTACTACAAGACGTTGAGATATCTCTTGCATTTTAAATCCATACATGAGAGGATTGAAGAGAGGAGGAACCACAACATACAGGAGAGACACTATAAGACGAACAATATGCGGTATGCCAGAAGCGATTCTTGTTTGAATAATTTCAAACATTATGATCATGGTGAAGTTCAGAAATATAACAATGTGGGGAAGACACGTGTTGAGAGCTCCTCTCCTGAAATCCCTGGAGCTCCTCAGACAAATGATCAATATTCTTGTGTAAGAAAACACGATAAATATTAGATGTGGAACTACGGTAAATACCATTACACAAAGCCCATATACATTGCTTATGGTGGAGTCCCCACACCCCGCTTTGACAAGAGAATAGTTATCACAGGTAATTCTCATTATCACAAACTTGCATAGTCCTACATTAGTTGACAAAATAATGGCAATTCCAATTTTACAACCAGGCAAACAAAAGGCCAAAAGTAAAATTAATTTGACAGTTTGTGTCCTGACAAGGGAGTGGTATTGGAGAGGTCTGCATATTGATACATACCTATCAAAAGCCATTGCTGACAACAGTGTGAATTCACAACTAGCATATACGTATATTAAAAAGCTCTGTAACCGGCAGGCAGGGCGGGAAATAGTTTGGGTTGCTGACAGCAGGTCAACAAGGAGTTTGGGATAGACGGTTATGCTTCCAAACAGGGCGTTCATCAGCAAAGCAGCAACAAAAATATACATGGGTTTGTGAAGGCTTTCATGTACATAGATGACATATAAAACAATGGTATTACTGAAGATAATTAGAATGAAGAGCAGTGAAGTAATTGAGAAATAAAAATATCTATATTTTGAAAGCTGTATATGCCCCCCAAGGATAATACGTGTCATATTATCATCAACATCCATCGGAAGTCAATGCTTGAGTCCAATTAAGGAATTGTCCTGTAAATTATCTTCTGTGCGCAGAGAAAAAAGAATAAAACGGAACAGTGAAATTTGAAGCTGTTCTTTGTTTATGGGAAGGTTGCTGATGTTATGGAGCGCTGTAGAGCTTTACAGCAGTCTATATGTAGTTCTTAGCTCATTTTATTATTTTCTCAGTGGACCTCATTATAATCCCTCCTTCATGTCCAGGTTTACCCAAAGAGGATGGACCTCTATCTCTAAGTGTAACCTAGTATTGCGTCATTTATACTCTTTTTACGCAATACTAAATTTTTTGTGGATTTTTTATTTTGAAGACAACTTTTACTTTTGACTTCAGATTAAAACATTATTTATGCCTATCTCGATGTTCACTTAATATTTAAACTTTAAATATAGTTGCAAGCAGCATTTAACGGGGCCAAGCCTTAACAAAGACCATTAAGACCTTATTTGTATACCATTGACAATACTGGATTAGCATCAGCTAGCCTCAGAAGTCTGGTAATGTGTGTTAAAACTTTCATGACCGTATGTGGAAAGGTTAGGAGTTATGCTTCTTAAGGATTTTGGATGAACATAAGCCTATTTAAACTTGACCTATGTTCCTTTAAGCACACCAAGTTTGGTGATGATTGCCTTCATTTAACCCTGCCTTGATTGGGGTAATTAGGTTTGGTTTGGTTACAGGTTTGGTTACATTTGGTTACAGGTTATGGTAATAACCTCGTGACATCATGAAGAGAGACAAATGTTTACAAAATCTCATGACTGTAGGTAATAGGGGTCAAAAAATATCGCCTTCCAAAGTTTGCATTTTTTTTTGATTGCGAAAGGGCGCCTTATGGCCCGATCTGGATAAAATTTGGTTCCATGATGATTGGTTTTAGTAGAAGGTATCTGCTAATGGATTTTGATCTAAGTCTAAATACATATGATCCTTATGATATTTAGCGTTTTTCACAAAGTTATAAATGGTGGAAAAACTATCCAGGCTGACTCATAGGTTCTTGAAGCAGATTTGTTCACCATGAAGCGACACATACGTGGGCAAAATTTCATGACCATAGGTAAAAGTGGTTAGAAATTATCACCATCCAAAGTTGTTATTATCAGTTGATGGCTATAGCACCCCATATCGCCGAACCTGGATCTGAAACTTTGGACCTTGCAATTCATCTTGACCCATGTGCCTTTAACTACACCAAGTTTGAAGATGGTTGGGTTAAAGGTCCCATGGCATGCTACTTTATGGCTGCTTTAATATAGATATTAGTGGGCCCCTAACACAGTATTTGAAGACGTTCCCTAAATTCAGCCGTGGTGCAGAATTGCAGCCTCTACGAGCCAGTCGCACATTGAGCCTTCTCCAAACGCACCGTTTCAGTCTGTAGCTTTAATGCAAAAAAGGAGGAGAGAGGCGGGTCAAGGAGGAGGGTGGGGTGTGGCCCTGAGCAGCTTACCGCCACGGTGCCATGCCCTCTGTTTACACTGGATGTATCGCTATGGCGAGGCGCACACAGCCTTTCGCCGTGTTCTGTAAATATTCTAGAACACTCCGGGTGCTCCGGCGGGTGTCCTGGAGCTCTATATCTAAATAATATCATATTATACATAGATCTATATTATATAATATATATTATCACGGCTAGAAGCTGTGTGCGCCTTCAGACGATATTATGAATCTCAAACGACTGTGTCAGGTTCTCCGACGTCTCTGGTTCTTCCACTTCCACATCAATCTGAAGTAGATTGAACCACGACATGGAGGAGATAGGGATTGTTGCCCGCGATTGTTGACCACGATTGTCTCGGCAGCTGTCCGCTGCCGAGGGACCCCCGCCTTCGCAGCGGGCAGCGCCGAGGCACCACCACAGCGGGGATCCAGCGGGAGACAATCGCCGGCAACAATCCCTTTCTCCTCCATGTCATGGTTCATGTACTTCAGGGAGTCAAAGCCAAAGTTCCCCTCCCCCAATTCCTCCTCAACCATGGCTGAGATAACCCCCACTACAGTCTCGTTGTGGAAATACCAGAGCACCCTACGTGTTATGCGCCATAACACCAACAGCAGAACGGTTATCCAAATAACAAAGAAGTGTACAACACTTACATTAGTTTGTGTATTCACACACACAAACATAGGGGGCTCGCACGGTCGTAGCTCATTGGGCAAAGCAGAGAAACGGGAGGTAACATGTCCCCGTACGACGACATATGGGGAAAAATTCCAAATCAGCGCATCTGAACTTTGTTTTTTCAAAGGCAGAGCAGGATAGCTAGTGCTTGTTTTCCACCTATTGCCTTTTTTTATCTACTCGGGAACCATAGGCAGGCTAGGGGAACTCATATTAAGGTTAGAAAACCTCTTAAAGTGAAATTTTCATGCCATTGGACCTTTGGCTCCTTACTTGGAGATTGGAGCACTTTGGGCTCTGGCGGCCATGTTGCTTTATCAGGCGACTTCATCGTACTTGAGCTGTTAGAACTTTCGACCCAAACAGTCCCAAAATTTGTCAAATTAGACAATTCGTCCAGGAACTGTGGTAATTTTAGTCACAGAACATGCCCATTTGTATTGGCAGATTTGTTCATCATGAGGAGATGCGTGTGTTGGTAAATTGTCATGGCTGTAACTCAAAGGGGTCAGGAGATATAGTGGTTCGTTTTTGGACAGATTAATTTAAATTTTTGGTCCGCTTATTAATGGTGCAAGCAGCATTTATCGGGGGCCAAGCCTCACCCGGGAGCTACACCGAGCTTGAAAGCACAGCTACGTATTGCCTCAGGTGAAGTTGCGTTCCCTCAGATTGCGGTTGCGGTTCCTTACGATCTGCTTCACCGGACACGCGGTGTCGATTCTGGCATACTTTCTTCGAAAACACAATTTATTCATAGAGGAACACGTTGACTTGCGTAAAAATAGACAATTCTCAATTCAATTCTATTTTAGCATTTTGCTGTGCGTCTGCTACGCATCAGGAGGGCTCAGTGTAGCAGCTCTCATTGATGAGAGTGGGAGCATTTCCTTACAGCTCGACGCAAGGCTATGCGACGCGATGCTTGCATGCCCAGTCTAGCAGGGGGTTTATAAAGACGATGAAGATGTTTTTTATACAGTTGATAGCGTTGGAATAGCCTCAACTTGGGTCTAGTGATACGCATCCAAAGTTTAATGACCGTATGTCAAAGATGAGAGGAGTTATGCTTCTTCAAAGTTTTCAATCGGTTGCAGTTGTGCCCCCTATGGTCCTATTTGGATTAACTTTACCCTGGTTAATCTTGACCTATGTCTTCACCTAATGGTGTCAATCCAAGCCCCCTAGCCTGAAGGGTGAAACGTTGATTCTGATCGTCTTGTTGTGCTCTTAACTAATCTCTAGGGTGACAATTATATAAACCTTGCTTATGTGACCTCATTTTTATTTCCTTGACCTGCTTGTGCAGTATTGGGAGCTCACAAGCAGAAACAGATCTTAATTATTTACTTGTGACATTTCCGATGCATTTTAGATCTGCATTTCTTTTAAGTCATTTGGCAGATGCTTTTGTCCAAAGCATCTTACGAGCTGATAACAAACAAAAAAGTCCTGAATCACCGAGTTGTCATGGTACCAAGCTAGCCCGACAAAGAAACAGAACAGAGTCGCTTTAGGGGCTCTGTAGGATTCAGTCACCATGTTAGTGGAAAAGGTTCCAACCAATAGTTTTATTTTTTACAATCTATCTTATCTTTAAGAAGTCTTCTTAAAAGGTTATCCTAAATAATCAAATAAAGAGTTTTTATTCTAATAAACATATTCAAATAATGATAAAGATCAATATTATTTTGGCCCCTAATTACAGATGGACCCTGGGCCTTCCCTAAGGATGGTCTTTTAATTTGCTCTTCAGGGGGACGAAGAGTTGCAGGAGCTGTTGTTACAATTAACATGTTTTTGTCGCGCAAGGGTACATCCAGGAACACTGCACAGCCCTTCATGTAAAGTGCAATACCCCTAATTCTCATTGTTGGAAAAGTTATTCTGCTGGAGATTTAAAACGTTTGAAAAAATCTAATAAAGAGTTGTTATTTTATTTGATTTAGTAAAGATCAATATTATTTTGGCCCCTAATTACAGATGGACCCTGGGCCCTCTCCCTTAGGATGGTCTTTTAATTTGCTCTTCAGGGGGACGAAGAGTTGCATGACCTGTTGTTACAATGAAGTTGTTTTTGTGGCGCAAGTGTACATCCAGGAACACTGCACAGCCATGTAAAGTCCATACCCCTAATTGTCATTGTTTGAAAAGGGCTCATTAGAGATAACACCCATGGGCTCTTATCATCAGTGGCCGTGTAAGTGACAAACAGTTCATGTGGGGTCATTTCATCATACTGGAAACCAGGCCCAATTTTGAAAGGTGACTTGACAGTTTATGAAGTGCACCCATAAACACACATACCCACAGACACAGTGAGTATGTGTACTAACGCAACAGTTGACCAATGTGACTTTTTTCATTATTATAGGATCTCGGTGGCCGCTGTATGCTATGGTATCTGCAGAAGCAACCCACTACCGCTACAAGAGCTGCAGGACTATATACCCACTGGCCTTGTCAAGAAGGTACAACAACTTGATGCTCACACATATGCTGCACTGTCAAACATTAGATGACCAATATTTGCTACAGTCCACTGGGTAGGCTGGTAGACTGATCTATCCAGCACCTAGTCGCCTAGGGCACCGAAACGGCCAGCACCGGCCCTGGACACGCCCACTTGTGATCATAAGAGTCAAGGGTCATAAGAACCAGATTCTCAAAACGGCTTGTAAGGCTTAATCTTACTCACACCTGGTGGCATGTCATGGGACCTTTACGATTATGTAGTCCTCTTTTTAACTCCTGGCTTGCTCGCCAAATGTAGAAGTTAAGATCTGATGTAGTTCTCTTCTTAACTCCGGTCCTGCTCGCTAAATGTAGAAGTAAGATTCAAATCAAGGAGCAGTTTCCACTACATTGTCCTAAATAGACCATAGAGCCAAGATGCAATGTTCAATTCTTTATTCATGGGCTCAAGCAGGATACACAAAACAACCAGCGCAGACCTTCAATGATTCTCTTTCATGTGTGCTGTTTTTGAGTGTTAATCCTGCATGCTCTCCTATTATTTTTCTGAAGAACTGTGCTGGTTGTTTTGGGTATCGTGCCTGAGCCCAGAATAAAGGTTTGAACATTGCATCTATGCTCTAGAGCAGGGGTGTCAAACTCATTTTGGTTCAGGGGCCACATACAGCCCATCTGATCTCAAGTGGGCCGGACCAGTAAAATAATGGCAAAATAAACTACGTCAACTCCAAATCTTTAGCTTTGTTTAATATAGATCACAAGGATCTATATTAGCACAACACATTTATTCACAGCTAGGCCAATGGAATTGAAATAAAATGCATTTCACATTCATTAACAACTGGTATATTTTTATAGAGTTGAATGAATACATTTTTACATCTGAACACCTGAACCTACTCACCACACTAAACAAACTCAAGTGGGAGCTATGAAGAAAGCTATCGTACTGCCTTGAAAATGTAAATGTGCACATATAAATAAAATAAACAAACATAAAAGTTAAAGCAGTGCATGACCAATGAGATTAGGCTACATCAGATCAAACTGTTTTGTAGGCTACTGAAGCTGAGAATCTATATTATATAATATATATTATCACGGCCAGAAGCTGTGTGCGCCTTCAGACGATATTATGAATCTCAAACGACTGCGTCAGGTTCTCCGATGTCTCTGGTTCTTCCACTTCCACATCAATCTGAAGTAGATTGAACCACGACATGGAGGAGATAGGGATTGTTGCCCGCGATTGTTGACCACGATTGTCATATATACTGCACAATATTCATTGTCTTTTAATATGAAACCTGAGTAAACTTATTTTCAAAGATCTGTATTCATCAGAGTGCAAACATTTCTGAAAAAGCATCACAAGAATTAGGCCCAGGCCTACTTGCTGATTAACTTCTTTTTTTTCTCACTGCAGTCTATTTGCTGGCTCCTGAAACTTGGGATCTTTTAGCCTTTACAAGTGCATCAATATCAATATCATATCCTGAGTAGCAGCCGTTTTCACAATGTCATTCAAGTGTGTGTTTGTTAACCTTGAGCAGTGCTTTGTTTTATTTAGGCTAATTACAGAGAACACCTGTTCACAAAGATGTCAGAAGGCTTGACTGTAAATGGCGAGCGAAAAACAGAAAATTCCTTCTCTAGTTCACTGAAGACCTGAACCCTCCGCTCGAACTCCTGCCCCAATCCTGTTATCTTGTCTTTGTATTGATCCATATCAGCATTACGTCCGGTCGCACGCACAGCTGTTAGACATAGGAAATGGGCGGTGTCACCGCTAGATAGCTGCGTCTCCCAGAGTGACAGTTTTAACTTGAATGTGCGTATGCTGGCGGTATACTGAGTGACAATTTTTTTGCCGCCCTGCAACATTTTGTTAAGATTATTCAGGTGCTGTGTAATATCCACCATAAAGGCAAGATCCTGCACCCACTGCAGACATTTATGTTCCTTTACTAGGCTACCCTTTTTCTCCATGAACTGTCCAATTTCCTCTCGTAGCTCAAAGAAACGCTTGAGCCACGGCACCTCGGCTTAACCACCATACTTCAGTGTTGTATGGTAGGCCAGCCTGAATGTCATTATCTCTGAGAAAAGTGTCAAACTGACGGTGATTCAGACCTCACGCTCTGATGAAATTTACAGTTTTTACAACCACACTCATAACATGACCCATTTTTTGTGTTTTGCAACACACTTCTTGATGCAAAATACAGTGAAATGCCCAAAAATCTTGTCCCCTATTTGCAGTCTGTACTTTCTCTCGGAATTTTGTCCACTCCAGCGCTCCAACGAGAGAGCCAAATATGTCATTCGCTGTTGTAGTGTCCTTCATAGGCACCAACTCAAGGAACTCCTCGGTGATTGTCAAAGTCTCATCAACACCCTGAATAAATATGGCCAGTTGAGCAATATCAGTGCTCTCATCAATTGCAACCGAAAAAGCAATAAATTACTTGATTTTGTCATTCATTTGGCTGCCCAAGTCTCCTGAGAGCTCTGTTACCCTATCTGCGACAGTGTTCCTCGACAGACTAATGTTGGCAAAGGCAGATCGCTTTTCAGGGAACACGACTTCTGCAGCCTTCAGCATGCATGTTTTCACGAACTCACCATCAGAAAATGGCCTGGATGCTTGCTCTATCTCATGAGCAATAAGGTAGCTGGCTTTCACTGCTGCATCACTGACCTCTCGGCTGAAAGTAAAAGAAGACTACTTTTTCTTCAGACCAGCTAACAATGTGTCTATCTCCTCTTTTCTTAGTTGTCCTTTCAAATGGTGATATTTTTCTTTATGATGAGTCTCATAGTGGCACCGAATATTATATTCTTTGAGCACTGAAACTTGCTGATTACATACCAAGCACACTGCTTTTGTCTTCACCTCTGTGAATAAATAATTCTCAGTCCATTTTTCCTGGAAAACTCTGCACTCTGTGTCCACTTTTCTTCTTTTTGACAAAGACATTTTGGTAATGGGGATGTCACCCTTGATAACTTCTTAATGGTCATGAAAGTGTGGAATTCCTTCCTTTATTTATGTTGGCTGCTCCCTAGCGGCTGGATTGAGCATTTTGGTTATTTCTTTAAAAAATCATAACTCATCACAGGAATGGGCCAGAGACTAACTTTTGATGGGCCGTATGTTTGACACCCCTGCTCCAGAGCCTATGGTTTATTTGGGGCAACAGACTAGAAACTGCATCTTGATACTATCATAACTTCTTCCTGTGGTTGTGGTGATTGTAGCTTCAACAGAAACTGCAGAACCTGATATGTCTGCTTTGTGTTCAGCTCCTGTACCTCGTCCCGAGATTGTTGCCTGAAGCTCGCAGGGCCCCACTGAGTGCC